>NW_023495190.1:0-22500 GCF_904425465.1 Colossoma macropomum | reverse complement strand
AGTACCAACAACACACACACACACACACACACACTCACACTCACACTCACACACACACAGTACCAACAACACACACACACACACACACAGTACCAAAAACACACACACACTCACAGTACCAACAACACACACACACAGTACCAACAACACACACACACACACACACACACACACACACACACACACACAGTACCAACAACACACACACACACACACAGTACCAACAACACACACACACACTCACAGTACCAAAAACACACACACACACATCCATTATACACACAAACTCAAATATATACACATTCATTCACTGTCACACACACAAACATACATCATTCACGCACACACATTCTGTTTGTTTATCCTTTTAATTAATGTGTGTGTGTGTGTGTGTGTGTGTGTGTATCTGTGTGTGTATCTGTGTGTGTATCTGTGTGTGTATCTGTGTGTGTGTGTATCTGTGTGTGTGTGTATCTGTGTGTGTGTGTATCTGTGTGTGTATCTGTGTGTGTGTGTGTGTGTGTGTGTGTATCTGTGTGTGTGTGTATCTGTGTGTGTATCTGTGTGTGTATCTGTGTGTGTATCTGTGTGTGTGTCTGTGTGTGTGTGTGTGTGTGTATCTGTGTGTGTGTGTGTGTACAGATGCTGTTCGTCTCACTCTGGATCCAAACACAGTGCACAGTGAGCTCTCTCTGTCTGAGAGGAACAGAACGGTGGAGCGGGTGGGAGAAGATCAGTCGTATCCAGATCATCCAGACAGATTTGAGGACTGTCTGCAGGCTCTGAGTGCGGAGAGTCTGACTGGACGCTGTTACTGGGAGGCTGAGTGGAGCTGGAGGTGGGGGGGTATTGTAGCAGTGTCCTACAGAGGAATTGGGAGGAATAAAGGCAGTAGTGACTGTTGGTTTGGAAGTAGTAATCAGTCCTGGGCTTTCATCCACTCTAATAACCGTTACACTCTCAGGCACAATAATCAGTTAACTGCCATACCTTACCCCCCAAACCCTTCTACCAGAGTAGGAGTGTATCTGGACTGGGAGTCCGGCACTCTGTCCTTCTACAGCGTCTGCCCTGACACACACACACTGACCCACCTACACACACTCACCACCACATTCACTGAGCCACTCTATGCTGGGATTAGAGTTTATAATGGCTCAGTGAGACTGTGTGAGATAAAATAACCTCCTGAATTCTGGAGTAGAACTAAAACTCCAGAAACACACACGACTGTAGTACATGGTAGATTTTCTGTAAATAAATTATATAATTAGATTTAGGTTCACTTTATAACATTAGTAATATACATCACAGGTATACTTGGACTCTTATAGTCTTTATCTCATCCTCCATCCCTAAAATCTGGGGGTAAATTTTGACCAAGTGATAAAATTAAAAAAATAAATTAATATATGCAGTTGGATACATGTTTCTAAACACTGAAACATCAAGAGTCATCCATCCTCTGTCCTCCTCACACTGCAGATATGCTTTGTACATGCTCTGCTTCTAGACCCTTAAAGTCTTCCTCCCACTGCTGTCTGTTCTGCAGTCCAGCTAAAGCTGAAGGACGATCATGATTTAGTGGTTGCTGGTCAGAGACTCTTACCCAAGATTAGGTCTGACTGGTTTACTGAAAAAGAGGAGAAATGATGGTGAAAATCACACAGACGTGTTAATTATTACAAGTCCTGCTCCTGGATTGTACACCCACAACACCAACATCATGCAGTCATGGATTTATGTTCCCTGGGTTTTAGTTTCTGTGCATGTGTTTTAAATACTGATAATGAAAAATAAAACGTACTCTATGGAAACATCACATCATTATTTCTATTTGTGCCATCTAAAAAAAAAGATTATGCTTATTTATTTATGTATTTTTTTGGCATTTTTTCCCAGCTTTCTCCCCAATTTATTAATGTCCCATTCTAACCCCATTCTCATGATACTGCCAGTACTAGGAGGTGAATATATAAAGTATATCAAAATCAATATTTTAAAGAATATTTTTTTCACTTTATATTTAACTTTTTATGTACATAATCTATATTTCAGTATATTTTGAAAAAATATTTTTCATTCGGCTAATTTGGTTCTGGTGATATACTTCATAAAAATATATACTTAGCAAATGTGTTTTTTATGATTAAAAAGCAATAAAACTACTTTAAGTACGCTTGCAAAACATGCTGAAACATTGCTTTTATAAACTATTACAAACTGTACTTCTAATGAACTGTGCTAATTTTGGGCTAAATGTCACACATCCACTGAGTCCCAGACTCCTCTGGGAGATCACATGACTTTCGACTTTCCTTCACAATCAGACACTCACACGGACTCCATCTCCCAGAATCCTCCGGGAGATCACCTGACTAATGCCAGGACATGCACTCCAAACAGCACTCTAGATCTCCAGAGTACTAATGTTTGTCACCTGACTCCTGTTTTTGACCTTTTGCCTGTTTTTCTACTACACCTTTTTACCTCTCCTTTTTGAACTGGTCACCTTGTGATATCTGCATCTGTTTGTACTTGCTATGCCTATTGGATTTGACCCCTGTCTGTTTTGTGACCATGACTCTGGATTCTGAATCTCACAGAAAAGCCTCATTTGTGTTTTCCATCCGCGAGCATCTGATTCTGGTTGGCATGTTACAATAAAACTACATTTTTATAAAGCATGTATAAGGATTGTTTATTTCTGTATTTTACTGTGCTTTAATAAAGTATAATCAAAAACATATGAATTTGTTATGCTCACAATACATTGTGCTATGAACAATTGTGTATGAGGAAGATGTATTTTTATAATTTTTTTTGTTAACTATGTTGTAAAATAACATCATTGAAAAGTTTATATTAATTTCATGTCAGAAAAATGCTTAACAGCGTATGCTTACGATGAAATATGGCTTTGTTTTGTCAGTGTGTGTACACACTTCATGATGAACGTGACCTCAACTCACTCAACTTGAAGAAATAAGTAAACTTTAAAACAAAGTATGGTGAAAAATTATACTTCTGAAAGGATTTCAGGGTATTTATAATAATCCAATAACTATTGCATGATAATATGAATTATTATCTTTAACAAAGTTTAAATAACACATCCATGTGTTTCATGTATACATCATGTTTCATATTGTTTAACAATTCTTAAAGTCAGTAAACACAAGAATAATATGAGAACAAGAGAAAAATGAAAGTATTAGTGTGAACTCATTTTTCATACAGGACATAGTGTATAATCAAATACAACCCCGTTTCCAAAAAAGTTGGGATGCTGTGCAAAATGTGAATAAAAACAAAATGGAATGATGTGCAAAACATTTAAACCCTATATTTTATAATATATTTAATATTGAAACTGAGACATTTTATTTTATTTTATTTTTTTTTAATATATATAAAATTTAAAGTTAAAAACACACATGATTCTGTAGTGGAAATCACTGCATGAGCTCAGAAACACTTCTGAAAACCACTGTCTGTGAAAACAGTTCATCACTGCATCCACAAATGCAAGTTAAAACTCTAAAACACAAAGAAGAAACCAAAACAGGATCCAGAAATGCTGCCACCTTCTCTGGGCCTGAGCTCATTTAGAATGGACTGAGAGGAAGTGGAAAAGTGTCCTGTGGTCCGACGAATCAACATTTGAAATTCTTTTTGGAAATCATGGACACTGTGTCCTCCGGGCTAAAGACCACTCAGCTTGTTATCAGTGCACAGTTCAAAAGCCAGTATTCATGATGGTGTAGGGGACATTAGTGCACATGGCATGGGTGACGTGCACATCTGTGAAGGCACCATTAATGCTGAACGATATAAACATGTATTGAACATATGCTGCCATCCAGATGACGTATTTTTCAGGGAAGGTCTTGATTATTTCAGTAAGACAAAGTCAAACCACATTCTGCATGTATTACAGCAGCACTGCTCCATATTAAAAGAGTCCAGGTGCCAAACTGACCTGCCTGCAGTCCAGACCTGTCACCACTGAAAACATTTGGTGCATTATGAAATGAAAAATATGACAAAGGAGGCCTTTGAACTGTTGACCAGCCGAAATTCTGTGTCAAACAAGAATGGAAAACATTTCCCTTTCAAAACTACAGCAGTGTCTCCTCAGTTCCCAAACACAGTGTGTAGCATAAAGAATAGCTGATGAAAAAATGTGCCCTCGTCCCAGTTTTTTTGGAGCGTGTTGTTGGCATCAAATTCAAAATTGGCATATATTTTTCAAAAAATAGTAACATTTCTCAGTTTCAACATTTGATTTACTGTCTTTGTACTACTCTTAATTAAATATACGGTTACATGATTTGCACATCATTGCATTCTGTTTTTATTTACATTCGGCACAGCGTCCCAACTTTTTTGGAAATGGGGTTGTTCGTTATCATAAAAAACTAAAATGTTTACATGTTTTTAAAGTCAACAATATAAAGTGACCAAAACATGGATGGTGTAAATTACAGTAATGGAATAAAACATTACAAAGAGAGCTCTTAAAGGTAGAGCAGTAAGTTCAGAGAGACACAGAATATTAATTAGAAATACTCAAGCTTACTTAGTGCTGAGTACTGTACAAAAGATCTGATACACACAGATACCAAAGCCTCCATATTGATGCCTGAATGACACTTTTTCAGGACTTCATTTTAAACAGAACTGAGATTGAGATACTGGAAGTGGCTATATTTTACAGACTCCATCAGAGTGTATATTAATTAAGAGCTGATGTTTATAAGATGCATATACAGTGTAATTTACACAGTCAGTACTGTAGATTTCTGAAGAAGAAGGCTTATTGAGTAAGGCAGTGGTTCCCCACCTGGTCCTGGACCCCCTGCACTTCATATTTTACTGTTTTCCTGCTCCCAACACACCTGATCCAACTCATCAGCTCATTAACAGCCCTTCATGACCTGAAGTTCATGTTTGGAGGAGGAAAAGACTAAAAGTGCAGAGCAGGGGGTCCATTAGGACCAGGGCTGGGAAGCTGTGGACTAAGGGATTAAGACTTACTCAGATATTGAGATTCAGAAATGAATGGTATGGAATAGGTCAGTGCTCTGTACAGCTCCAGTTATTTGGTCAATATGATAAAAGTATTAATTTGGATACCCAGGTCTCCGCATTCCTACATGCTGTCACAAACTACATTAGTGCAAAGACAGTGTCTTACCTTCTGTGAGCTGATTTGGCAAAGAAATAATGAGTGTGTTCTAACAGAGACCTCAGTACATTTAGTCCTCAATATTTTTGGGTAGACAGCAATTACATCATCAGAGTCCTCAACTTCATAAACAAAAGTCAATGAGACTTGTAGCTCAGAATTTCTGCACACGCACAACATGCTTATCTACAGTCACAGTCAGCTGAACTGACATGAATACATTCCACTCTGAATACAATAAGATCCGTAATTACACAAAGTATTTTATTATCTAACTTCACCTCCAGTAATTCATCATTCACAATAAGCTGACTGTAGTGCCAACATGTACTGACCTTTAAACCTACTAAGTGTTCCACTGCAAGTCTGCCTATAACAGAGATACCACTTTATGCTGAAGGCTTAAAAACTCAATCCATTAAAAACTCAATCTCCATTTAAATGCTCTGACCTCACTGGCTGCCTGGCTTTAGCCTACTCTGTATTTCACAGAATAACTGCTGGACATTCTCATTGCAGCTGGACATGCATGTTTTAGCCTCTTTGGGATACACTTCCACACTGCTTAGGAGACAGAGGTCGTTTGGAGTGCAGGGGGCCCTCCTGAGGACCTTCTTCAACACTGTTGTGGCATCAGCCATCTTTTCATGAGTGGTCTTGCTTTTACAAACAAGACAACAACAGCAGAATATATGACAAATGTACAAAAGGTCCAAAGGGAATAGCAGCTAGCGTAATTCTAAAAATGTGTCTGAGGGCTTCTGAAGGATGTAAAGTAGCCTTCCTGCCATCGTCTCTGCAGGATCCTCCTGATCGGTCTCTTGAGTAGAATGGAATCCACCAAAGGATCGTAGGGCAGAAACAAAGCAACGAAGACAAGCAAACAGCGCACAAAACACAAACGCGCAGTTTGACTAAAACACATATTTGTGTTTCATGTATATATCATACTGTATTTAATAATTCTTAAAATGTTACAGACAAGAATCAAAGGAAATGTGAATGTGTGAACATATTTTTCATACAAGACAGAGTACAATCAAATATATTATCATAAAAACTAAAATCTGCATTTGTTTTTAAACGCAATAATCATTCAAAAATGCCCAAAACATTGTTAGTGTCAATTTCAGTAATGGAGTAAAAACATTACAAATAGAGCTTCTACAGGTAGAGCAATAAATTCAGAGAAATATAGAACATTAATAAGAAATACTCAAGAATATCTAGGGCTGAGTACTGTACAAAGTGTTTACGTCTGATACACATACAGATACCTAAACCTCGACTTCAATACTGATGCCTGAATGATGCTTTAAGCAGAACTGATAGTGGCTATGTTTTACAGATTGCAGCAGACTGTGTATTAATTAAGAACTGGTGTTAATAAGACCCATAAACAGTGTAATTTACACTGACACTCAGTACTGTAGATATTTGAAGAAAGCTTATTGAATAAGGCAGTGGTTCCCCACTCTGGTGCTGGAGGATCTGCACTGTACATTTTAGGGAGTTTCCCTGCTCCCAACACATATTTCAGTACTTTGTACAGTTCCATTAATTTGGTCAGTACATTAAGGGTGATGATTTTCATACTCAGGCCTCGGCATTCCTACATGCTGTCACACATTTGTGTAAAGACGCTGCCTTACAGTGCAGTAAGTTTGTGCCTTACGGAGCAGTAATAAATGTGTTCTCTCTAACAGAGACCTCAGTACATTTATTCCTCAGTGTTTCTGGGTAGACAGCAGTTACATTACCAGACTCCTCAACTTCATAAAGTTGATGAGATTTGTAGCTCTGAATTTCTGAACAATGAAGTGATTTCTTCAATTGCTTGCTTGTCCACAGTCACCATCAGCTGAACTGACATGAATACATTCCACTTTAAATGCCATAAGATCATTAATTGCATAAAGAATTCCAGTATCTAACTGCACCACTGAGCCGTTCCTTTTCATCATATTTTTCAGCTGGAAAGAAACGGCATATAATTCACAATAGATCATCTGTAGAACCACCATGTACTGATCTTTAAACCTTCTAAGTGTTCCACTGCAAGTCTGTCTGTAACAGAGATGCTACCTTGTGCTGAAAAAGCTTATCAGAAACAGAAACCTCTCCATTGCTGACCTCACTGGCTGCCTGGCTTTGTTGCTACTCTGTATTTCACAGAGTAACTGCTGGACATTCTCATTACAGCTGGATGTGCTTGTTGTTTCTGGGATGCTCTTCCACTGCATGAATCACTTAACAGTCAGTAAAGGAACATGAATTATTCCAGTAAAGAACTTTAAAAGGGAACCATTACAGGATTCAGATGAAAAGATTGATGTCGCCCAGTTTTGAACACTTTGAGGTATGAGCATTAACAAATGTACCCCTTTTTACCCCTTGCCAGTACCACTGAGCCCTTAGCCCTCTGTTTTACACGTTCACGTCTAGGGGTAGGGTGTCCCAATTTTTGTTGAGATAGAGGGGGAGGGTGAAGTGTTGGGGCTACAAGACCCTCCAAACAGAGGTTTTTCAGAGACTCCAAACAGAGAGTTATGGCAAGATGCTGGCAAGATGGAGAACAAGAGACCAAAGAAACCCACAAATGTGAGAATTTTCTGCGTTATAAAACTACGATCACCACTGTATTATCTTAGTTTAATGTCGTTTCAGTGTATTTTGGTCGTTTTCTTCATAACAAGCATAAAATTTGCTAAAAGTATGCTAACATCTCGGTAGCTAGCTGGCTAACTTTCCCGTTCCAACTTAAATAGTCCAGCAGTTCTGACGCCTGAAGCACCACAATGTAACTGCTGCACCATTTAAGGTGGAACAGGAAAAATCAAACAAGAATATCTTCAGCTTCGTGTCACCAATTAATTAGGGGTGGTTGACAATAAGTAATTGTTTTATACCCCTCTTTGAAGATCATATGATGCCCTAAATGTGACTAAAGCCCAGCAGTGAGGAGCTGAACTTTACCCTCCTCTGCTGTCACTGCAGACTGGCAGGGTCGCCTACAGAGCAGCGCTGGTAGCTGTTAATGAAGTGATGCTCTTTTTATTTGAGGGTCCCATTTCAGAGGGAAGATTTCAACCACTACCCTGTAACTCAGTTCCAAGGGGCAACACTCAAAAACAAGGGGTAAAAATAAGAAATGGGACTGGGCCTCAGTGTTCCATCACATTTCCACAACAAAGTCAGATCATCTTCACTTAAATCACCATTCATGTTCAGTCTTTGGTTTGGTGCTCCTTTCTGAATGTCATCAGTTATATTACCTGCTCTAAACTTCATAAGCAAAGTTACTGATTGGCTCAAGTCAACATCAAAAGACATATGTCGTGCTGTGAAGGGCAACTCTTTAAAGGGCCCAAGAAGTTCAAACATGATGAGCAGTTAATATGTGGCTCATATTGTCTTTATTCACCACAAGCTTTGTGAAAGAGATGCTGTGTTTCAGGCACAGTAGCTGGAAAATACACAGTAAACACTGTAAAGACATGTTCCAGATCTTGTTCAGCACAGCTGTGTTTTAGGACGTATACCATCAACCACACTAAGCTCTGTGTCTTTGTAATTGGACCTGCAGGATTGACAGGTTCATCACCACTGTTCAGCTCCATATAAAAAACAGAAACAAAAATAAAGGGTGATCTCCCCTCTAATGAATCTGTTAAATAACAAGCTAATGTAGCATGTATAGTGAAAGTGTCAGTTTCTCATAGATGTGAAATAAAATGACTCATAATGATATATTGTGTATATCCTAGATTTAAACACAAATATAAAAGAGTGTACAAAACCATAGAAACACAACATGAAACATTCATACTAGTCAAACACCTACATAATATAGCCAAAAGTATGTGGACACCTGACCAACACACCTGTCTAAGCTTGTTGGACGTCCCATTCCAAAACCATGGTCATTAATATGGAGTTAGCCCCATGTTTGTGGTTATAATAGCTTCTACTCTTCTGGGGAGCTTTCCACAAGAATGTTGAGTGTATATCAAAAGAGCTTTTATAAGCTGAAACAGTAATGTTGGATGAGAGGGCCTGGCTCACAGTTGACGTTCCAGTTCATCCCAAAGGTGTTCAGTGGGGTTGAGATCAGGGCTCTGTGAGGCCACTGGAGTTCTTCAACACCAAACTGGTCACTCCGTGTCTTTATGGAGCTGCTTTGTGCTCAGGGGCTCAGTCATGCTGGAACAGGAAAGGCTCTTCCCCAAACTTTACACCACTCCAGCCGACGCTTGGCATTGCGCATAGTGATCTTAGGCTTGTGTGCAGCTACTCAGCCATGGAAACCTATTTCATGAAGCTCCTGGTGCTCAGTTCTTGTGCTGATGTTGCTTCCAGAGGTAGTTTAAAGCTCTATAGTGAGTGATGCACCAAAGGTAGGTAGGTGATGCAGAGGTAGCATGTTATGCCGTGTTTAAAGTCACTGAGCTTTTCAGTACGACCCTCTACTGCAAGAGTTTGTCCTTGAAGATTTCATTGCTATATTATACACCTGTTAGCAATAGGTGTGTCTGAAACACTTGAACTCAATAATTAGGAGGGGTGTCCACATACTTTTGTCTATTTAGTGAATATAGGTGCATTTTGTAGGTTCTGACCAGGGGGTGGACCCTTATAGTAGTGTGTTTGGTGTTGATATGAGTGTATCAGACACATCAGAGTCACTGCTAGACTGAGAATGGACCACCACCCAAAAATATCCAGACAAGAGCAGCTCTGAGATCAGAGACTGAACACTGAAGCTGATGATTGACTCAACCAGTGTATGGAGAAAATGTAGTACAGTCTCTAAACTGTACCAACAAGATAGGTGTTTCTAATGAAGAGGTTATTAAGTGTTACACAGTGTTTAAAACCCCCAGTAACACTGCTGTGCCTGATACACAACGAGCGCCATACCAGACTATTATTTTAAAGATTAACATCGCTGTATGGATTCACATTACAATTCAAAAAAATATTGTACACCAGCCAGTTTTATCGGTAGTTTAAAGGTCACAAAATAATAAGTTTATGCATTTATTTATTTATATTATATATACAGAAACAACAGACACCCTTTTCTAATGAGTGAATTCAGTTACTTTAAGGTCACTCATTGCTGACACAGGCATTCAGTTACCCACACAGCTATAATCTCCATAGAAAAGCACTGAGTAATAGAATGGGACACTCTGGAGCAGCTGCACATGATCCTAAGGTGTATAAAGCAATGTTAAGGGGGACAAACTCTCCATTAATACTCTATTTATCTGTTACACAAATACAGTCGATGCACACAACAACAGTTTATAAACAAGTTCATAAGATTCAAACAGGATTTCCCTGAAACAGATGTGTGTAACTCCAGCTGTGTGATGTAACTGTCCTGCAGTCCTGCCTGATGCTGTGCTTTCCTGCTCTCTAACACATCAAACCATTTGGTGGGTGCATTATTAACCCATAAGGTCAGTAATTAATACATTTAATGAGTCATGATGTTTAGCAGGAAAGTAGAGAGACACCTGCTCTTTTCCTCACGAGTCTTTCTGAACAAAGCACAAAGTCTCTAAATTACATTATGATGATCACATTGTAAGGTCTGTTAATGTGTTTTATTAAAATTACATATAAGGATGAACAGAAAACAGAATCTGCACTTCTATATTTAGTACCTGACCATTAATTACTCTGCCTTCCACATGATAATCTGCACTATTGCTGAAATTGTAGCGTGTGCTGGATGTTTCCTCGTCCACAGCAGACTGAGAAAGTGAATGAATGCTTTTGGATAAATGCAAACAAATTCACTGAGAATATTTGGTCAAACAAGATGCCAGTTTTTTAAATTGACTTTATTTAATCTGGATAAACTGCAGAGGCTGTGAAGAACTCTATCTATCTAAGTTCCTCAGAGCTCCTCTCCTCTCCTCATTTTCCTCTAATCAAGGCGTGGTCCACACTTGGAAATTATTTTTAAATTGTTATTATAAGACACATTAAGCTGTCTAGAATGTCTAGATATTAAAAGTTAAAGCCTTTTGGATTTTCTGGGAACTATCATTTCCAAGATCTAAACTGGAGACCAACACCAACTTCATCCTCAAAAAGCCCAGTAGAGGATGTACTTTCTGTGGCAGATGAGGAAGTTGGTTCTGCGACAGGAGCTGCTGAGCCAGTTCTACACTGCAGTCCTCAATATGTGTCCTGCGCACATCCGTCACAGTCTGTTTCAGAGCAGCTATAAAACAGACAGGAATGGGCAGGAATTGACTGCAATGGACAGAAAAGACAGTTATAAAAAATCATTGGTGCTCCCCTGCTGACCCTTCAGTACTCAGACTCTTCATAAACCAGGAAGTAGGCAGTGAAGATCATTACAGATGTAAGGGTCCAGAAGAGGGCAATGGCAGCAAGGTGCCCAGCCTGCACCGCCGGCTGCCAGCAGAGGGCGACAGCAGCAAGGTGGCCATAAGTTCAGGGAACTCCAATTCCCAGAAGCCCTCGGGCTGATTAGGTCCAACCTGACACACCTGTGGACTCCTCTACTTGAGGCTGTGGCAAACAGCAGCCCTTTGTCACACTTTTGTAGAGGGGTGACTGGTGTGGTACTTAGCCCAGGTGGGTATTTAAACAAAAAGAAAAGAGAAGAACAGAGGGCTGAAAAAAGAAATTGCTCCAAAACTACTGAAAGAAGAAAAAGAGGGCTAAAAAGAATAAACCGCCCCAAAACTACTGAGAACACAAAAAGGGCTTGAGCTACAAACGGCTCCGAGCTGTAGAGAAGGTGTTGCTCCACCAAGAGCAAACAACTGAAACATAAAGTCTACCTTCCCTTCATTCTTACAGGGGAAGTGAATTTTAGTCTCTCATTCTTTTATTTCACCTTCCTAGTTCAACCTTTGTTTGAGCTGCTTTCAGTGTTTCTTTTGTGTGTCGTTTTCCCGCCTCTTCATTCCACCACCTTAAGGTTTTACCCATCGTCACCTGTGCTTCCCAGTGGCGCAGCAGTAACTCCACAGACCGCCGGTTCGAGTCTGGCTCTGCACCTCAACCGCAACGTTCCAAATTCACGTTCCATTGCCCCAATAAATTTAGTTAACCCTCTACTGCACAGCGTTGCCCTCAGGCAACGGAAGTCAACAAAGTACGAAAGAGCAGTCCAATAAGGTGTGGGAGTCACTATCAAGCATCATTTGAAGGCGGGACTTCCTTTTCTGACGCATGGTCACAGGAGCACGTGGTGTGAGAAGAACGTAAGATTATTTGCTTTAGTAATCTAATTTAAAACGAAATGAACTGTAAATAAAAAATATGTGTCTGTATTAAGATGTAGAGAAGCCTTTTGTCAGGTTATATGAAGTTTTTTTTTATTTTGCAAGTACAGAAATTCAGTTTTCCTTTTTGTTGCCTCAGGGCAACGTTGTGTGATAAGGGGTGTTTTTCAGGGATGTCTTTGCTGACAATGTGTTCGGATGTTATTATATATTATCACATGTATTTATACACAATATAAGCACTAAATATATTTAATTTTTTTTATTTAGATTTACATTTTTAACACATTTTGACAGAAAAATGGATACAAGATTGTTCTATGGAAGAAAAGAGCAGGATCGGCATGTTAGGCAAATCCCATCTGACAGTGAGGACAGTGAGATAGACAGCAATGACAGTGAGGAGGAGTGGAAAGGAGAAAAAGGTTTGACCAGAAGTGAAAAAATAGGGGTTTAATTTCATACAGCAGACAGCACACAAAATAGGAATCAGATATCAAGCTGTAGTTATCCATGTTTTGTTTTTGATGGATTTGGAAAATTACTTTTTATGCCTTTCAGTAGACACTCAAGATACCAGTGGGGATGAAGATGAAGACAAAGATGAAGGTGACAATCTGTCTGAAGATGACAGTAGTTCTTCCCAGACCCCTCGATGGAAAACGTGTCACACCACTGCCTCTCCAGTACACCCTGACTGGTTACACATACCTCCATCAGCCAGTCAAATTCTGACTCTGTACCAATACTTCAAAAATCTTTGAGCTCATTGTAAATGAGTCAAACCTGTACAGCATCCAGTGCAATCCTGCCAAACCACTTAACCTTACTGTTCAAGAACTTTAACAGTTCTTTGGCACTGTGCTCCACATGCCGTTATTTGGTCTTCCAGCCACCCGCCTGTGTTGAAGCCACAGTAGCCGCATTCCACATGTTGCTGATGTGATGCCTCTTGCACGGTGGGAGGCCGTCAAAAAATTTCTCCATTTCAGCGACAACAGTTGTCAGCCCATGAGAGATATGGCTGACTACGATGAGCTATACAAGATTCGGCCTCTCTTAAATCACATTCTCACCAAGTGAAAACACTTCCTATGTGTGAGACATTGAGTGTAGATGAACAAATGGTGCCATTTAAAGGCAAGAGCAGAATCAAGCAGTATCGACCCAGTAAGCCAAGAAAATGGGGTTACAAAATACTGGTCCTTGCTGGATCAGATGGCATTCCACACCATTTTGAAGTTTATACTGGGAAGGCTGTACATCCAACTGAGCTTCCAGATGTAGGGGCAAGTGGGAATGTAGTACTGCGCCTGGCAGAACCAATACCAAAGAATCAGAATTTTCAAACTGCTCTTTGACAACTGGTTTAGCTCAGTCCCACTCATGCTCGTGTTGTCCAAGCAGGGCATCCACTGTCTGGGTACGGTGCGCTCAAATCGCTTACCAGTTCCATGATGTCAGATGTTGACCTGAAAAGATCTGGCCGTGGATCCTTCCAGGAAAAAACAGCCATATGTTGGAAATACCCAGCTGCACGCAGTCAAATGGTATGACAACAGGTCATTCACCCTCCTCAGTACCTACATGGGTGCTCACCCTGTATCCCATGTTGACAGATGGGACAGAGGCCAAAAGAAAACCATCAAGGTCCTGTGCCCTGCATCAGTATCCACATACAATCAGCACATGGGAGGTGTTGACTTTTTGGATTCACTGATTGCTTTATATCGCACCAACATCAGGTCAAAGAAATGGTACCACCGCCTTGTCTTTCATTTGATAGATATGGCAGTGGTGACATGTTGGCTTATCTGCAGACGGGATTGTGCTGACAATGGAATGATGAGAAGTGAACACATCCGTCTTTATGCCTTAAAGTCCCAAAATGCACAGAGTCTGTGCAAATCCAAAAAAGACGGCAGGAAGAGAGGGAGAACCAGTGGGGGCAAAAAATAAAAAAAATTAGTTTTATCAATAAAATGTCTCAAAATGAACCAAGAAATGATGTGGAATCATTTTCATCAAGTATCATCAAAATGTGTGCAGTAGAGGGTTAAAGTAAGTGAATTCACTCATTAGAAAGGTGTGTCTGCATACTTTTGTACACATGGTGTAAACAAATAAATGCATATAATTATTACTTTGTGGCCTTTAACCCAGTGTTAACACTGCCAAGGGATGATTCATTTGAAGTGTGATGACTCAGCAATTTTAATCTTTAAAATACAACCCAAATACTGGTTTTCGGCCTCGTCCGTTACATACAGAGATTTCTCCAGATTCTGAGTCTTTTAATGTTGTTATGTACAGTAGATGATGAAAAGCTGAAGTTCTTTGCTATTTTATGTTGAGAAACATTATTGATCATGCAGTCTTTCACAGAGTGGTGAACCCCTCCTCATCTTTACTTCTGAAAGACTCCGCCTCTCTGAGATGCTCTTTATACCCAATCATGTTACTGACCTGTTGCTAATCAACCACCAGGTGTTTTTTAGCATTACACAACTTTACCAGCCTTATGTTGCCCCCGTCCCAACTCTTTTGGAATGTGTTGTTGGCATCGAATACAATTGGCATACATTAAAAAAAAAAAATCTGAGTTTCAACATTTGATAAGTTGTCTTTATACTATTTTTAATGAAATATAGGGGTTAAATGATTTGCACATCATTGCATTTTGTTTTTATTTACATTTTGCACAGCATCCCAACTGTTTTGGAAATGGGCTTGTATGTTCTAGTTGTATACATGCCTGTAGATAGGCTTTTTGTATATATTCCTGCCTATTTGAAACTAAACTAAATTTCAACGAGCAAAAATTTCATTCTTATCAGGAAACTGATTGGCACATGAAAATTAAAATTTCTTATTGATTAGTAAAAATTCAGATTTGACTGCCTGCAGTAAACTCAACTCAAACATATATTTAGACTCTTCACATGTCAGATTACTCTTCAATTATTTGGATTCCAAACCTAAACCTGCTCTCCAGGCACAGGAAGAAGATTCGCCAAACACTGCCCTTGTAAAAAAAAAAAAAAAAGTACATTTAAGTATATATTTATTTAAAGTATACTTAATTTAGTGTTAATACTTCACACATACTTAAACACATACTAAATGCATTATTTTGGAACAACTTATGACTACTTAAGTGTCTTTAAATTGTAAGTAAGTTTTGTTTAAATATACCTTAAAAGCATTAAGTTCTTTTGAGTGTGTGTGTGTGTGTGTGTGTGTGTGTGTGTGTGTGTGTTTTTTGGGACAAGTTCAGTTAACTTAAGTAGATTAAAATGTGATTTTAAACAAAATTGTTATTACACTTGGAATATATTATATTTATGATACACTATAATTAAAATAAACTTAAGTGCGCTATGAATATTTTATCTATATATATATATATATATATATATATATATATATATATACATATATATGTGTGTGTGTGTGTGTGTGTGTGTGTGTGTGTGTGTGTGTGTTCACTTAATAGATAACGCATTTAAGTGTACTTTTATGCAATGCATACTGAAGTTTAGATTAATTTGGAACAAAAAGTAATGCTCTAGTGTGCTTTTCTGTTCTGAACTGGAAAAATTTGTTACAATTTAGTTCACTTAAGTATGCATTACTAAGACACATGTATGCTTACACTTACTATATTATTCTTAAATACACCATTGAATGTACTATACATGCACTAACTTGCTACTTTGAGTTATACTGTCACTAAAATGCACATACAGTGGGGTAGGAGTGGGGGTGGGGGTATTTGGGTGGGTATTCACTTTGCTATAGTGTTTCGTTGGGTAATTTTCCCTTTTAAGAAATGCAACTGTTACAAAAATTTTACAAAATCTGCCTATTCTCCGAAGATATTCAACTTCAGGATGATTTTAATGTTCTGTTTCGCCTGAGAAGATTTTACTCCTCACCATGTCATTTCATATTCATTCTCATATTCCATTGCTTTCCATTTTCCACAAACTAGCAGAAATCATGTACTGTAATAAGTCAGGCAGCTGAACTACAGGTACATGTGGACCTTTGCACTTTTGAAGACCAAGGACTTTTTTTTAACTCTTGACAAAATATGACAGTTGCATTACTCTTTTCAGTGAATATACTTTTTTTAATATAGTAAAATTAAAGAAGAGGCACATTATTTAAGCAGTGATGTTCCTCCATCTTTGGGTACATCACAACATAACATCAGTACATTTGAAGATATTCATGTCTCATTTCTAGGCTGAATTCTTTAACAGGCGTTTTGTAAGATTTATTTATTTTAGGTGACACCAAGAAATTCTTCTTACACAAACAAGCTAAATAATTATGTTTATGCATGTACATTGTAGATGCCACATGCGGATGATGAACTTCTGTATCCTGGTGCAGACTCTGGTGCTGTTGATGTCCTATGTCCTGTGACAGAACCTGACTGGAATAGCTCTGGAACCTCAAAAGATTTTTAATGAACATTTCCCTGGGTTAGTGCCAGAAAGCATGTACCTGTTTAACAAAGCTTATGGAGAGTCTGATCGTTATGAACCTCATTTTTACTGCTCCTCATGTTTTATGTACATGGGGACAAAGTCCAGCACCGTGTGCAGCCTGCCAGTTTGTATTTGATGTAGACACAAATCTTAAAAATGGCTTACTTTTTTTTTCTAATGATGAGTTTGTCATGCCAGATTAAAAATATTCTTGAAAATTCCAATTTACATTTATCTAGAGAGACCGCAGCTAAAGAAGGGGTTTTAAATGCCATACAGTGTGGAGCAGAGTACAGAAAATTAAGATAAACTGGGCAGCTGGGTGAACATGATGTTAGTTTACTGTGGAACTGTGATGGAGCTCAAAATACCAATTGTGGCCAATTCAGTGTCAGATCATTGAACTAAACCCTAAAGTTAGAAAAAGTTCCATCTGTGTGCCACAGATTTAGTTTGGAGAAAAGAAACCCAACATGCACTTCTCCTGACTCCCTTTGTGAATGAACTTTTATCTCTAGAACAGGATGGCATCACATGGAGGGATCCACAGAACAGAGAGCAGAGGTCCAAGGTGTTTGCACTTATATGTAGCTCAGACTCTGTTGCTCACCCATTACTCAGGAGCACCAAACAATTCAGTGGGGTGTATGGGTGTGATTTTTGCTATCACACAGGTGGAGGTCCTTATCCCTTTAGAAGACCAGAACCTCTTCTCAGATCTGAGGCAGAGCATTATGACCAAGCTATGTCGGCAACTCCACAACAGCCAGTCATGGGGGTGAAAGGTCCATCGTTATTGATGAGGTTAGATAAGTTTCAGATGATTAACAGCTTCTTTCCAGAATACCAGCATAGTGTTTGTCTTGGTGTGGCTCGACAGTTGGCAAATTTGTGGCTGGATTCAACTAATCATGGCAAAGAGTGGTATATAGGCACAAAAACAGACTTTGTTGATCAAGAATTGCTTGCAGTCCAACCTACTGTAGATTTAACTAGAACACCACGATCATTACAAGATCGGAAATTTTGGAAAGCATCAGAGTGGAGGTCATTTCTCCTTTTCTATTCATTGCCAGATCTGAATGGTGTTCTAATAAAGAAGTACTGGAATCATCTATTTCTCTTAGTTTTTGCCATGCACATGCTTCTTCAAGGAAAGGTGAAACTATGCAGTGTTAATGCAGCAGAAATGGCACTTAAGAAGCTTGTTGTCCAGTTTGAGGTACTGTATTGAAAATGTGTCATTTAATGTACACTTGCTGACACACATTGCAGTCAGCGTCATTTTCTGTTGAGTCATTCAATGGCGCTCTTGTAAAGCACTTCACTGGAACTACACATGTACCTGTCCAGATAGTAAAGAGAGTCCTTAGGTGGAGGAGTCTACCTAAAAGGGGGGAGGAGTGCATAAAGAATGCAGATAATACCATCAAAGAGCTCTTCTCTCAACTTCAGAACAGCAGTTCTGTGACTCCCACATCAGAACACCTGAGTGGAAATGAGAGTTTTTGGTGCTGCTTCAAACAGAGTTTCTGCATCACACATCTCAGCCACTGAAGCCTTAAGTGGTGTTCCAGTAACAGTGTATGAGTCACAGCCGGTTCCTTATAGATGATGTAATCATCACTCAGAAGGTAACAACAGGTTGCAGAAGAGAAAGAATTCTGTTGCAGAATTAAAAGATGGAACATTGTGCATCTTGAGTCTTGTAGCTCATGAATTAGTTGATGAAATGTTGCGAGTGAAAACAGTGCTGTGTGGTGGTGAAGGAGCTTGTTAGGTCAGGAAGGCGACTCTGTAGAGATGTTCAGTTAAACACTTCATCCAAGTTCATGCATGAAGTGTCTGAGTCAAATGATGTCTATGCAGTACCTGCAAAATCTGTCACAGGAAAATGTGTCATGATGAAGAGCAAAGATAAAGCAGCCCATTCCTCTCCCTGATAGTGTGGAGAGAGACTGAAAAGGCTTTATAGGTCTAAACTGTGACTTTTGTCTCATTGAAAAGAAAAGGATAGTATGACTTTGAAGGATCCACAGAACAGAGAGCAGAGGTCCAAGGTGTCTGCCCTTATATGTAGCCCAAACACTGCTGCTCGCCCATTAATCAGGAACACCAGACTATTCAATGGGTGCACTGGTATGATTTTTGATACAAGATGCAACACTGTGCAGTCTTGAACCTTGTAGCTTTGGAACTGGTTGATGCAAATTGTGCAGGTGAAAAACAGTGCTGCATGGTGATGAAGGAGCTTGACAAGTCAGGAAGGCAGCTCTGTAGAGACATTCAGTTAAAACACTTTATCCAAGTTCATGAAATAATGTATGATTATTTTGTGAAATTAAAGGATTTTTGTTGCATTTAAAAGGCTTGTTAAAGGACTATAATCAAATGCTCATCAGCTTTACCTTTTCACATTGGGTACAAAAGAGAATTTTAATGTGTGAAAGTGTTTTTGTTTTGTTTTGCTTTAATATGTTTTACATTTATATACTAATAAATCACTGAGAAATATCACTTTGGTTCCATTATTTTTAAGCGCACATTAATTATGCATTTTGTATGTGTCAAGTATGACAAAGTACAAATTAAACTACAATACATCTAAAGATTATATGAAAGAACACTTTGTTGCCTAAATTTGGTCATAAGAAAATTAATTTTAAGTTGACTTAAAAATTTTTTGAAGTATGCTTTGGTATGTAAGTAAAATCCATTCACACAAGTGTACTCCCTAAGTTGTACTAAAGCATACTTTAAATCTTTAAAATTATTTTTTTAAATAACACACTTAAAATGACATGATAATTAAATATATTTTTGGTTGCATGTGCTTTAGTATGTGAAGAAATACATTGATTTAAGTGTACTTCCTAAGTTGTACTAAAGCATACTTTAAAAGGAATTTCTTTTTTTAAATTTCCTCCTTAATAATAAATTTAAGTTCATGTGAAAATTAGATACTTTTGTTTAGGTAAACTTTTATATGTGAAAAAATCTATTAATGGAAGTGTACTTCTAAAGTTGCATTAAAACATACTTCAAAAGGCACTTCTTTAAAATATACTTTTAAATAGTACACTTTAGTTGACATGATAATTAAATGTACTTTTGTTGAAACGTTTTAGTTTGTTTAGAAGCACATATGCTAAATGCATTCTCAAACAACACACTAAAGTATACTTTTCAATGTATTTCTTCAAAATATATTTTATAGAAATACAGAGAAATATATTTAATGTGTATTTTCATAAAGAACATAAAATGAAAAATGCACTTTCAGTGTTCTTTACACAATTTGAATATACTTTTAGTGCTCTTAAGTACACGTCCTTTTCATAAGGGTGTCTGCAGGAAAGCTTTGTATTATATCTACATTTATAGAAGCTATCGATAGTTAAACACAGACATTGTGTAGGATCATTGACCATATCAAGTAAAAAAAATCTCATTCAGTTTTCAGAATTTGGAGACTTGAACAAGATCTACAACTACCCCGAAATGACTGGGAGGGCTCGTGTGTCAAGTCAAGAAAAGTCAAAGTTTATTTACATTGCGTTTGTTGTACAACAGGCACTGTTACAAACAGCTTTACAGAAAATCTGGTCCAAAGCCACTCTGAGGAAGACAGTGGTGACGGGGCCAATGAAAAACTCTCTAAGAGCAACAGGAAGGAACCTTGAGAGGAACCAAAACCTAAAAGGGGAACCCATCCTCCTCTGGACCACACAGGACAGCAAAAACAACACAACAAAAGCAAAATGAGAAGAGAAAAAGATTTTACAGTTAATTTAAAATATTAAATGTAGAGTAAAAGAAAGAAGTCAGCCTGTCCTTGGACAGACGTTTAGATTAGCCAGTGACAACAATGACCACTGTTAGAGGCAGAGCCAAAGCCTATTTGATTTGGGCTCCCCCACCGCCTCGGCGCCACCAACACTACTGACTATTGTCAGTGTTTGATCTTTCACATACTGTAACTCTGACACACCAGTGATCAGTTTCATTAGTTGTAGTGTTGCTTACATCACACCAGTGTCAGCCTGGCATGTTTTACCCTTCTGTGGTGTTGAACTCTCAAGAGTGGTCTGGTCTTAATTTGCACTTTAATATTCAAACTTATACAGAAATAACCCAGCAGACAATGTATTTACTGTAAATAGGTCAACCTCTTTCATTTTGGTTTAAAAATTTACAGCTCACAAAAGTGCAAAACAACAATCAACTACAAATAAAATCAATCAGTTAAACAGTATCTTTTTATTTATATAAAAATAAATCAATGAAATAAGTAAATTCAAATGTAAAACAGACAATATTAAATTAATTAAACAGAAGCTTAAGTAATGACATGATTAACAGAGAAACCAGTAAATCAATCTATAAACTAACTATATCGGAATATAATAAAGACTCCAAAATGGTAATGTAAACAATCTTAGCCTGGTTTAGCTTTTAATGTATTACTAGCTAAATAACCTTTTAGACTGTAACGTATTAAGATATCAGGTTATTTAGTGATGTTTAGTCAAACATGAACTTTCCTAAGACAAGATATGATCTAGGCTGTTTGTAACCAGGTAGCTAGCTAACATTAGCATACAACACAGCCTAGCCAGCACACAGGAAAGTGTGCTGGCTAGGCTGTGTTAGTTATTACTAAGTATTAAAGCAAGAGAATTTTCCATTTTAACGGAGGGAACCTCACTACTCACCGCGACCCAGAAGGATAAGCGGTTTAGATGATGGATGGATGGATGGAATCTCACTACTGTTATATTCTGTTTCAGCTGAAGACACCTGGACTGCACTGAAGGCTTGTTTGACACATCTGTCCAGCCAGTGAATGAATATGGTAAATGCTGTAATTTGTCGTGCTGACACGCCTTTATTTAGCTGTTTTTTCTCTTCCTCTAGATTCTTCTTCTTTCGTTTCCAGAGGTCTGTGTTCTTTTTTGTGGCCCTTCCTTTACACAGCTGCCTCTTCTATCAACTGTCTGGACCTTCAGGGTGGCAAAGCCGGCCCTTAGTAGCTGCTTGGTTCACTTATGCATTGGGCTGGCTCTGGTCAGAGGCCTGTCAGAGATCAATGAGAATCAGCAGCTGTTACCAGTGAAAACCAGTGATGACTGTTAGGAGCGAATCATCATCATCATCATCATCATCATCATCATCAGTGACTAAAAGCCTGTAATGACCTGTTGAAGTGAGGATTGCTGCACAGCACTGGACTGTACTATGATCAGGCCAGACTGGAATTTTTCATGTATTTGATGCACGTAGGTCTCTAGTTTGATGCTCACAGGGATCCAGATTAGCTTTCTTAATCAGATGTTTAATTGCTGATAGTTTAACCCTTTGTTGCACAACATTTTGATCTGACCTGAGTTTTTACTTTCATTGTGGGGTCGCTTTGCCAAAATAAGCTGGACACACCTCAGAGCTCAGAATTTGGGTTTAATGTCAACATGACCACGGCGAGCTGTGTGTTAAAGAAGGTGTTATGCCCTGTGTTTTTGGCTGGTCTTGTGTG
>NW_023495189.1:0-25495 GCF_904425465.1 Colossoma macropomum | reverse complement strand
AAAATTCCGCCAAAAAGAGCCTTAAAGAGAGTAGAAGGTGGAAAAGAGCAGCCTGAAGAGGGAATACCAGTCCTGCAGACAGACAGACAGACAGACAGACAGGTACAGGAGAGTACAGCTGAGAGAGGGAGAGAGAGAGAGAGAGAGAGAGAGAGGGAGAGAGAGAGAGAGAGAGAGAGAGAGAGAGAGGGAGAGAGAGAGAGAAATTAATTTCAGCTTAAAAATAATAAGTAACTAAAGGTTCATTAAAGGTCCATTGAAGGTCCATTAAAGGTTCATTAAAGGTTCTCAAGAGAGTAAAAGATTTAACACAGTGCTGTGTGAAGGTCTTTAAAACAGATGATCTCAGCAGGAATAGTTTTCACCAGTTATTAATAACGTTAAACACAGTTAGAGGAGCTCAGGTTTGATTCCTGACCTCTCACTGATGTCCAGCCTTCACATGGGTTCGTTCAGCTCCATCAGCAGCCCCTGATTTATTTAACGAGGGACTGATCAGATAAATTCGGCCCAGTGTGTGTTCAGCAGGGAATGGTGTGAATCATGAGCCCTGTTGAGGTGGGATTAGTATAACATGAGGAGGTGGGTGATGTGATTATTACTGGCGTCTCTCAGTGATTTTAGTCCCGTCTGAAACACCGTCAGTCATTTTTACCGACAGTGCCTTCAGTAGAGATTCCGGCGCCTTTTAGCTTCTATCAGATAAACTTTAAACATAACCTCAGATCATATTAATCCTGTGTGAATCGACATCGGGACAATGATATCATATCCTGTGGAAACCTTAAATGGTGCAGCAGTTATAATCATTCATAACACCTGAGGCGCCAGAATGTATCTGCTGCACCGTTTAAGGTGGAACAGGAAAATCTGAATAGGAAGCCACTTCAGCCTCTGCGGCTAAAATCAGGCTGATAGGTAATGATACTGTCCTGCCTCTCGGCTACAACTCAAAGTATGTAAACATTACAGAAAAAAGAGTGATTTTATGCGGTGAAGTTGACTGTTGGCAGTGAATTCCCAGCCAATGGTGATGCTAAAGACGCACTGCATTCACTAGAATAAATGAAATAACAGCTGAATTAAATGCTTTTTCTATTCCTCTCTGGACTAAATGTGGCACATAAATCATGTAGCCGTGTGAATCAGTCATAAACATTACAGACGTCCTGAGGTAAACTGGCAGTACCCACCTCCCCATGGAGAACTAATCCCATCCTTTAGGTGTGTTATGCACTGTTTGGGTGCAGAATCCTTTATTTTAAGCTCTATATCAGAGGTCACTAATAGGCGGACCGCGTTCCAAGTCCGGACCCAGACGCTGTCCTATGAGGACCTGGACCTGTAACCGATAAACTATGGAGAATTATTTCATTTTGACGGGGTGGTCCTATTTTAATCCACGTACCTTTTCTAGCCTTTATGGTAGCTTTAGCGGCCCAGGAGACTCACAGACCAATCGCATGCGTTGTAAATATCACACGTGACGCTACTCAGCCAATCAGATCTGTGCATTACGATGAGCACTGAGACTCGAGTGAGTGACACACACACAGGGGAGGGATGAGGCAGGAAACAGCAGTCAGAGAAGAAAGTGAGTCAGAGGGAGGTTATTTCACAAGACGTGCTCTAAAAAGAGAAAACTGACAATAAATTTAGTTTAAATTTCACTGAATTGGACTTTATTTGATTTGACATTCAGTTGTTGACTGTATAAGATGTTGATATACCTACTAGGCTACTTCAGTAAACAGTATATGGCACTGAATCATGATGCAACGTAGACATCATGATGTTCTGGACCTTTGCTTGAGGACATTTTCTCTAACTGGACCTTACTGAATTTTAATTAAAGACCTGTGATCTATATGGTGTAATAATGTAGAGATCAGGGAGACATTTGGATTCAGAAGGTATTGGATGGTGACTGTACATTCTGGGCTTCTTTAAGGAGAGCTTTGGAAATAAATAAAAGCTAACAAACTGACACACAACCACAATGGACTGTGTTGTGTTTTTGTGTAGATTCTAAGGTGTGTTTTTTCTGAACAAATAAACACCACTCAGATAAATAGATTAACATGCCATTTTCTCAGGTTGCCTATGAATTTTGCACAGTACTGTATCTGTATCTTATGTAAAATTATAAATTCACTGGTAAAATCTGACAAAAAATGTAAATAAAAAAAAAAACACACAAAATGTCTCTAATAGAAAGACTACAGGTACAGTGAGCTCCTCTAAGGTAATTTTGGTGAAATAATTTTCAAAATATTTTCTTTCCATAAAATATCCAATTCCAATAAAATATCCAAATATCCAATATTACCGTTTAACAAACCTTTATCAAACCATTTTTTCCTAAATATGCTCTGGTTCCTAAATACAACATGTTGGTTGTTCCATAAATACACACGTGGTGAGAATATCTGTGTTTAAAGCCCAGTTTCCAACAAAAGTTAGTTAGTTTTATAGGAAATTTACTGCACTTGAAATCACAGGAGAGTAAAAACTCCAACTGCCACTTTTGAGATGTGGAACCACAGCAAGTTATTTCCCATTAAGAAGTGCTGTATCCAATTCACTTTAAACTGATTCCAATTAGAAAGCAAAACAATCAGGTTTTAATCCTAATGGTTTCGAACGGTCCTTTTTCAGCAGGTACTCCAGCTCGATAGGTGGCGATCACGAGATTCACAGAGGAAGAAGAGGAATAAAAAACGCGGGCGAAGTGTGGAGCAGAGCTAACAGTGCTAACCGCGGAGCTGACAGTGTAACCGCGGAGCTGAGAGGAACAAAGGTAAAAATCTGAGTTTATTAAAATGTGTTTAGCTTTATTAAACACTGGAAACACCAGCACGTTATTTAAAGGGGTTTGTTCCAACATGCATTAGAGACCATCTTCAATAACTGTCTTTTTAAATGATTTATGTTGTGAATGAGCTTCACATTCAGACAAACACACCACCCTCTTAAAAACACACTGTACACACCTGTTCACATCTCATCTGTCACAAATGGATCTACAGCATATCTGAGAAATGAATCTCTCCAGTTCAAAATCAGAAAAGAGTTCATTAGAGTAGTGTACATGTTACCCATATGGAAAATACATGTATATATGTATATATATTCCAAATGTTTTTATCAAATATATTTTGTGACGTATGAAAATGGTCAAAAATGTGTTAAATATATTTTTTAAATGCTTTTATTAGCATTAGTTATATGTTGAGTTGTGTAATGAAGGTTCCAGATGTAACTAAACGTTCTTCTGTGATCTGCACTGTACTTTACATTAACCATGTCCGTCTGCAGTCAGACTCTCACACACAATGTATTTCACATAAACAAGATATCAGATCATAACTGCATTTTCACAGAGTATCAATACTACAACACTCGCCTCTGTCCTGTTAAAGGATCATCTGATCAGATTTAAAATGAAGATACTGGAACACAAACTCATCTCTAAAGGTATCAGACAGTGAAGAGATCAGACAGGATTCTGGATATTTTCATACATTTTCAGATGGATCTGATAAACACATTTACATACAGTTATTTTTGTCTGTTTAATATTTCCACATGCATTTTAAATTAAATGCATTTTAAAATATATTTGGTTAATATGGGAAAATATTCTGAAATACATGTTAGTGTTTGGAACCTGTTTCAGCAGCGACTGCAGTGTGTTTGACATGTTTTACCAACATCTAAAAATATTTGTCTATACATATTTTCCATATGGGTATTTAATGGATTTTACTGATTATCACCATTCGGCGTCTATAATAAGAGCTCACTAGTAGTATTTATTGTCTGAGCACTATATGGTAACATACACTGGTGTGCTGTGTTTTAATGACATATGTGGAGTTTTAGTATTTAATATAAGTATTTGAAGACAGAGGAGAAATTAAAGAACCAGGACATTTAGCATTTACATTATTTGCATCCTAAGATTATAAAACTATTGTTTTTATTGTTGCATAATGAAATGCTTAGCAGATATAAAGGGAAATTTAGCACTTAAAGTTAATGAAAATCGCAAATTACTCTGACACCAAATGCAGGTAGTGGAGTCGGAAATTTTAAACTTAGACGTTTGACTCCAGTGCAGAAGTCTGCCTGCCTTTTACACTATGGGAGGCAAATCCAGCCAAAAAAGAAATTAAAACAATAAAATGTAAAAATCAAACCTCTTTTTGGCATTTATTTTCCAAACATCTGCACCAATATCCTGCCAGTATTGAAAATGAAATGAAACGCCTGCAACTGCAATTCAATTTTCCACATAAACACGAGCCATTTATGAGAAAAATAAAAATAAATTTGTCGTTTCATTCATGGCTGTATCTTAAATGAAAAAGCTAACAGAAAAGAGAATCACAGCTTCGCTTTGGCTTTTCTTCACGAAATGCAGAATACGAGTCAAAACTAAAACTAAAATGCAGTGTTTACATTCTTATTTCTTTTTCATGGCGATCAGCTGCAGATCTGACAAAATCAAAATGAAAAAGTGATAAATCAACAGCAAAGTGACAGTTTGTGATTCAGTTTTCGGTGCAGATGCGCTTTAAGTGTCAGAATAAAAAGGCAAATGCAAACGAACATCGGCGCCACCTGCTGGACATTTACTTTTTAGTTCCCACTTTGCTTTTTCATTTTCAAGTTGATCCCAGCAGGGCGACCAGGATCCTCTCTGTGTGGAGTTTGCCTGTTCTCCCTGTGTCTGTGTGGGTTTCCTCCGGGTGCTCCGGTTTCCTCCCACAGTCCAAAGACATGCAGTCAGGCCAATGGGACACGCTAAATCGGCCCTGGGTGTGACTGTGTATGTCTGTCTGTCTGTCTGCCCTGTGATGGACTGGCGACCTGTCCCGGGTGTATCCTGTCTTCCGCACAATGACTGCTGGGATAGGCTCCAGCTCCCCCCGCGACCCAGAAGGATAAACGGCTTAGAAAATGTGTGTGTGTGTGTGTGAGTGTGTGTGAGTGTGTGTGAGTGTGTGTGAGTGTGTGTGTGTGTGTGTGTTTTCAAGTTGACCAACATGCAAACACTAGGCGGAGCTACAGTGTATGTTTTGGGACATCCTCAGACCTCAGTCAGAACGGCATCGTTCCTCGGACTAAACCACTTAGAGTCTCGAAGAAAACCATCGTCATGTCTCAGATCTGGTGTAACTGAACATCAGATCGAACAGCCTCAAAAAACAAAAAAAAACTGAGACCAAATGCAAGCCTGGTCGAGCAAATTGCTGTTGTTTGAAGAAAACCTCGTATCTCCAAAATGGTAACTTTACAGGAGAAGGAAAAAACCTACTTTACTTTTAATGGAAGTCAATGGAACCAGACTTTTTTCCAGGTCATTTTGGCTCGTTTGTTTTGGTCCATCGATTGTGAAATGTAAAGGAGAGTGTTGTTCCCAAATCATGTCAAAAACTGAAAAAGGACAAAAGTGGAGATGTGAGGTTTTCTTCTGACAGCAGTGATTTACTGGTTCATATAGTACTTAGAAAACTGTTGTGTTTTTGATATAAATGCCAGTGTAACATTTGCAAAGTTTAGCCCCGCCTAGTTTAATTAACATATACTTGCATGTTGGTTAACTTGAAAACGTAAAAAAAGCAGGAAAAAAATCACCAGCAGATGGCGCCTTTGTCTCACTCTATTGTTTTATTCTGACACTTAAAGCGCGTCCACCTCGAAAACTGAATCACAAACCATCACTTTGCTGTTGATTTATCCATTTTACATTTTACATTTTCATTTTCCTTTTGTCAGATACGCAGCCGATTGGTATGAAGAAGAACATCACATCTTGATTCTAGTTTTGACAGGAATTACGCGTTTCATGAAGAAAAGGCAAAGCCAGAGTGAAGCTTTTCCATTTTAGATACGGCCATGAATGAAATGACAAATAACTCTCTTAAATGTATTTTTATTTTTCTCACAAATGTCTCGTGCTTATGTGGAAAATTTAATTGCAGATGTAGGTACTTCATTTCATTTTCATTTTGGCAGGATATTTGCTCAGGTGTTTTGAAAAAGAAATGGCAAAAAGAGTTTTGATTTACATTTTATTGTTTTAATAGAACAGTATTTACTTTTTTGGCTGGATTTGCCTCCCATATTTACACAGCACAGATATGTTTTTAAAAGCTCAGACCCATCCCAGCTATGAAAACCAGCACAGACCAGCATGTGTTTTATTTCTGGTGCTGGTTTAGCTGGTCACCCAGTATGGTCATGCTGGTTTTGCTGTTGACCTGCCACGTGGTCTTTGCTGGTTTTTCTAGCCTTCGTCTACCTTTCATATATTACTGTTCACCTTTTATATGTGATGTCTCCCATTCAACTCTTCCATGTGTTGTGATCCAGACAGCTTTCTCCAGCGTGATGACTGATGGTCTTGGATGTCCATTACTGTCCATAATGGAGGAGCCAGTTCACTTTTTCAAATGTAAAGAGGATTCCAGCTGCAGACCCAGGTCTCAGCACAGAAATGGAGCAGAAAGCAGCTCGAGGCTGTTTCACCATCACATTTGGAGCACCAGCAGCGACCGTCAGCCAGGACAGATGGAGACGCTCAGTTCCTACAGGCTTATTCAGCCTGAGGCTTGTTGGAGTAGCTGTGGACGAGGTTCATGCAGCTGTTCAGTGGTGAGTACATGTACTTATGTGTTTTTAATGTTATTGTAGTTGGCTGTTGTTAACTGCTGTCCTTCTTGCACATCTGAAATATAAATCTGAGAGTGTGTCTTCTCTCAAACGCTTCTACGTCACTTTTGCTCCGGCTGTATTGGACGTGAGATATTCAACAGATATTATCCAACTTTGAGTAGCTCCAGAATTATTAGTAAATCAGTATGCATACTGGACAACCTTTAACTGTGAAACTATATGTGTGTGTGTGTGTGTGTGTGTGTGTGTGTGTGTGTGTGTGTATACACATCTCTAATCTAAATCAACCACATTTATATACATCAAAATCAACCATGTATTCTGTAGCTAGGTGGCAGCGATGATGCACAATCTTTGGATTTTGGATGTAATGCAGAAACTACTTTCGGTAGCACTTCAAGTGGTTTACAAACAAAACTAAAATCAACTGTAAGGCTGTGTCTAGGTGGCAGTAATGATGCACACCTTTTGGTTTCTGAGTGTACTGCAGTTAGGACTGGGTATCAAGAATTGGTTCCAAAATTCCAAGAACTGAGTCTCCAGTAAAAAAAAAATTGTGTGTGTGTGTATATATATATATATAATGTATAGATATATAGATATATAGATTCTGCGTATTTTTTCCTACAAGTGCATTTTCATTCGTATGTGCTTCACATACACGGCCGTGATTACTGAAAAGAAGCCTAGTAGGCAATTATCTGCCAGGACCTGTAACATGGCATCCATGTTTTTAATAGGCTGTGCTACAGAGCTGAACAGTTCTGGAAGTAAAAGTCCCATTCATAATCACCGTAGCAATTAAATAATTACCCATAATATTTCAGAAAACCAACCTACACTTACCATGAGCTGTGAGGTGTGAGATGATCTCATATACTCCAGTTAAAGCCACAAATCACTTTTTAACTTTGTTTTTGAAAAATCATGTTTTATTGCCTTGTTTCCCATAAAGAAGTATGTTACCCAGACATCCTAAAGCGAGCTCCACCCATCAGAAACATCACGGTTACCATAGAGATTCAGGCAGTGTGGTTTGGTGCCAGAAAAGCACTGTCAGATATGAAGAGTTGATTTAGGGATCCAGAGGAGAAGAGAGTTCAGACTGAAAATCAGAATCCGTGTAGTGGAGTTGAGTGTGTGTGTGTGTGAGGGGGTCAGTGTGTGTGTGTGTGAGGGGGTCAGTGTGTGTGTGTGTGTGAGGGGGTCAGTGTGTGTGTGTGTGTGTGTGTGAGGGGGTCAGTGTGTGTGTGTGTGAGGGGGTCAGTGTGTGTGTGGTGTGTGAGGGGGTCAGTGTGTGTGTGTGTGTGAGGGGGTCAGTTTTGGCAGAGTTAGCATCAAAGACAGCACCTACAGGACTCTGAAGGGTTTTACAGGTGAATATGATCATCAGCTCCACACAGATCCTGCCATGATGTCACACTTCAAAATAAATAAACAATGAGTAAATTTCACCTCCGCATTTAACCCATCTGTGCAGTGCAACACCACATACACACTAGGGGGCAGTGAGCACACTTGCCCGGAGCGGTGGCCAGCCCTATCCACAGCACCCAGGGACCAGTTGGGGGTTAGGTGCCTTGCTCAAGGGCACCTCAGTCACCTATTGTCGGCTCAGGGCATCAAACCAGCGACCTTCCGGTCACAAGGCTGGTTCCCTAACCTCCAGCCCACGACTGCTCATAAACACCAATTAGAGACAAGAACGGCCTGAACTATGTAATAATAAAGTTACCAGCCAATGTGAAAGGTGTATGATTTATTTCCCAGATTTGTCTCTGCTTTGTTTCAGGAATGGTAGAAAAGTTGGAAATAAGATAAATTATTAAAAATGATGGTGAATTTTGGGCATTGTCCATAGACTGTGCGGTGTGCTAAGAAGCAGGAATTCGCTTTGTAGAGAGTTCAGAGGACAGGCGGGTGAGAAAAGTACCATGGCCGAGCATTCAACAAGCAAGAGCAGAAGGAAAGAAGGCCTACACTTGCGGTCAATTTGCTTTTATAGAAGGGAAGCAAGTTTTCAGTAGGTAACTTCAGACAGCAAAGAGTGAGAGAAGTGCTGTTGAGGGGCCTGCGCATCATTTTCACATGAATCTAAGCCTAACTCGTAGGGGACCAGGACAATTGTTCTGTTTAATTATTTTCTACATGAACATCTGTGTTGCGCTGTATAGTTACCCATTTCAGTTATATTCTCATTAATATCACAGCTATTATTTTGGTCACTATTTTTATAGATGTCCAGGGAATATCGTTACCTACCAGAGTGATGTTAATGGCCATTGGCTGGTAGCAGTGATAAAAGTAGAAGGTGTATAGTTTTGGTGGATGGGAAGGTATAGTTTGGCCAAAGGGAAGGAAGAAGGTGAAAGAATCACAGTGTATTTCTACCAATTAAAAAAGAAAAGACGAGAGAAATAAAATTAATAGCGTAATAATTAATAATATGAGAATTACAGACTCAAAATTCATATCTGAGGAAATATATTCATTCTTTTGAAATCTTTATTCTGATAAACATTTTTTACAATTTGATGAAAAAGAATACGTTCCTCAAATTAGTACAGCCTTTAAAGAAGTGTGTGAGTCTGACTTTAGGATGGAGGAACTGTCAGACAAATAAAAAAATTGCACGCGTGCGGTGGTATTTCTGATATGTCTATGCTGTCTTGATGGATATTTTATATATGCTATGATCAGTAAAGAGAAAACATGCAACACAAAATGTATTATGAATTGCACTGCAATTAAGTTGATTTAATATTTATTGTATGGATGTCAAATTTCACATCTTTTCATATGATTTTCAACTGCTTTTAGTATTTTCTTTCTTTTAAATCTAAACTATATGTACTGAGAATGAAGATCTTTTTTTTAATGTTTATTTTAATATATTTAAGAAAACACACACATACCCTGACGCTAATTTTTATCTAGCGCCGTGTCAGCAAAACTGTCAAAGAGGCCTAGTCAGGACATCAGGCCTGGTCATTATTTTTTCTCTCTCTAAGTTGTTTGTTAATATTTGTAAGTTTATGCTCCAAAATAAAAGTCCCTGTGCACTTAAAATCTGAGATTAAAAACTAGTCATAGCTTGTTTACACACACACACACACACACACACACACACACACTAAACCGTCTTATCCTTAGAGCTATATATATATTGTAAGACATTAAACAATATGCACATTTTTTTCTCACACAACCAAAATTTCCAAACTGACAAAATAACAAGACGACAATAGACAAACTGTGTCCATCCTTTATTAATTTAAAAGCGATTGGTTATAGCATGTCACAGACATGATGTGAGAGACTCTTACATGTGCAGTGACAGTTGTTTGATGTCAAATGTTTTCAGACAGAGGAGGGTCTGCTGATTTCATTTCACTGTGGGTTTGTGTTGACTCTGTGTGCTGTTTAGGCAGTAGACAGTTAAAACTATTCATTATTAATATAATACAGCAGGCCATAAGGCACGTAATGCCTACAGTATTAGGGACTCCTACATGTGCAGTAACGTAAAACCATGGTCAATAATATTAACTAACTTGGAGGCATTGAGCGCGTGAGACTTTTATTCTGAAAAATTGGTTCTGGTTTTTTCGTCGAGCTAGGCTCACTAGGTTAGGTTAGCGTTGTTGTGGTCGCGACTGGGTTTCTCCAGCCCTGTTTCCGTTACCTTTATTCTCTCTCTATAACGCCGATCTCCGTTACTAGTTATTTACCGGCTCGTCCGAGTGGAGGGACTGCTTTCCCCCGAAAAGTGAAGGGGCACTGCGCGGGGGAATCACCGGTTGAAGCCGTGCGGACGGTTCCTGGTTAAAGCCCAGGCTGCAGGGACACACGGGGACGCTCTGACGGCTCCGTGAGGTGAAGATACCGCTTTACAGACGTTTCCCCGCGGAGAATCGACAGCAACAGTGCCGTAAGTGCCCCGGAGCTGTTTGTCTGTGTCTGTGAAAGAGCTGTGAGAGCCGCCCTGCCGAGGCTGTTTACCTCAGAGTCTGCTGGCCTCCTGCCGCCTCGTCTTAGCTACAGGCTGCGGGCTCTTTCAGCGGCTTCGGCGCAGAACAGCGGCGATAATGTCGAGCTACATTAATCGAACCGTCGTGCAGTTCACGGTGCTGATTATTCTTTATTACTGTTTAATATTGAAGGACTGATATGGTCTGTTACGCCGCTAATCGGCCTGGCTAACTAGCTAACTTATTTTACCAGCTAACCTAGGTTGTTCAGAATGACCTGAACTGTCAGACTGTACACAAACTCGGACGCTGTCAGACGGTACACAAACTCGGACGCTGTCAGACGGTACACAAACTCGGACGCTGTCAGACTGATTATAAACACACGGACGCTGTCATACAAACACAGTCAGAGGCACTGAGACAGACAGAGTCAGGCTGTGGTTATCTGAGAGCATCATCTGTAAGGTGAGGTGGAGGAGCAGGTGAACCATTACTTATAAAGCTGAGCCATATAACAGTATTTCATTATAAATGTTATAGTGATACCAGCCCGAGTATCTAAAGCATGTTTGTATCTGTTTTTAGTCTGCATGTTTGAGTCCATATTTAAGGGACACAGAAGCTCTGATCTGATTATTACAGCTTTTCCAGTTCTGGTGAGCAGCACTGCCGTTTTGATGGCTTGTTGTCGTGTTAAATGGGTAACGATACGCCGCCAACCCACAGTCTGAACACATGGCTTTGGCTAGTGTGTAAGTCGTCTGTGAGTGGTCCGTTATCCAGTGCTGCTCTCTGTTGTTTGTGGAGTCCAATAAATGCATCAAGTATCACTTTGAAATATCAGTCAAATTTAGGGCTGCACGATATTGAGAAAATGCGATGTTCGATAAAGCTGACGAATATCACAATGATATGAGAAGCAATAAATTACTGGTACAATAATGTGTTTCACTCTCACTCACTCTCTCTCACTCTCCCTCTATCTCTCTCTCACATGTGCGCCCTCTCTCCATCACTCTTTCTCTCGGGGCGCGGGTTACATCCTCCTTAAACAAGCACAACTCCAATTTTACCACAACGCGATAAAATCACAGCGCGTGTGGAGCGAGTAGGTCTCTGTGAATGCAGCACACATATCGGCTTAGTGAAGCGTTTTAAAGTGTCAGAGACCGAGAACGGCCTTTTGCAGACATTGTTCTGCTGAATTGTCAAGAGGGGGTGCAGCTTAACTTATTTCTGTTAATTAATATGGTCATATTTTATAATTTGTTTAACTAATTTACTTAATTCATATTGACAATTCATTTTTACTTTTTCTGCGGGGGGCAAATTATTAGTAGTGTTTATTTGCTAATTTAGTTGTCATATTGTGCTTTGTTGGTGTGTCTGCTGGAATGTTAATGTTCACTGTTCAATAAATATTTTTAAATTGCAGTTTAGTAATTGTTGTTTCTTTGAAAACCAAGACAAAATACATTTAGTCTATTTAATTTATGCAGTGATGAAAAAAGTGGTAAAATTAATGAAACACAGTGAAAAACCGAGTTCAGTTTTCGGTATTTGGCCTTAGGACAAATGTTTCATTTTATTCTGTTTCGGTTTTGGCCAAAAATGTTCATTTTGGTGCATCCCTAAGCAGAACATACTTAACTTACATGATAGGGAATGTAATCAGATACTTCTGTTTATTGGATTATTTACCCACCTTGTTCAATCAGATAGAATCTGTGTTCTGAATGTAATCAGACTAGACTCTTCCGATTGAGCTGTTAGTCAGATTATTAACAGATTATTAAGATGCATGTAAACGTGGCTAGGTTTGTTAGCCTGTGTCTCCACCTGTACTGGGGAAGTGGTTGTAATTGTGTGTTTAAAATGGGCTAAAATCATGCTGTGAATTCCTGGTGGGAATTTGCAAAGGCAGAATGTATAAAATGACCACTGACTCTGTGTCCGACCTGCACGGAGTCAGTAACTCTCCACTGTGTTCAATAGTGCGGCAGTGAACGCTCAGCTTACATCAGGTGGTATTGGAGTGTTGGTATCAGTGCATTTTTATGAGTACAAGTAAATGAGCACGGTGTCCGCCCGATACCAATATCTATATCGAGGCATCCTAAAGTATTATTATCATTACTATTATCATTATCATTAGCATTGTTATTCAATTAACATTGTTCATTTTGATGGTGAAAACTTTAAACTTTGATCTAATCTGAATGTTCACTCAGGTTGGTGAATCTTTCAGCCACTTTAAGGTACTCTAACAGGCTAGGTGGTGTTGAGGCTCTGAGAGATCTACAGAACACTGAACAGGTTTTTCTCAGTCTTTACTCTGCAGAGTAAAGAGGTTTCATAAACAAACATTTCCTTGAGTCTGGATGAGTCATACTAACGTTGGATGAAACTGAACGTGGGGTTTATTGTATCCGTGTCAGAAGGAATACCCCATGTTTCATCTATCCTTAGTATGACTCATCCAGACTTAAGGAAACCTCCAATATTGAAATCTGGCTTCAGGGGTGTTTTTATTCTTACCTGAGTGGTCATGATTTGTGATCAGCCTCTGTCACGAGTGTTGATTAGAGTTTCGGTGGTGTTAATCTGTGTGAGAGGAGATCCGCAGTGAGATCCTAATGAACAGGTGTGCAGTGTGGAGTGAGTCATTAAAAGAGCTACAAGTGGAGAAGAGTCAGTTTCTGTTATTGCTCCTAAAGGAAAACGCCAGCATGTCTGAAAATGATCTGGTCTGCTCCACCTGTAGAAAATGGTCAGCGAGTCTTTTTAACATTTCCCTGAACTTAGAGAGAACAGAAAACCCACTGACTCCACTGGGAAGTGTTTATTCTGAACACATACTGAACAGAAATATGAATACAACACGTTTTAGTTTGGCTCCCATTTAGCAGGAGTTTAACTAAAAGATCAGGATTTTCTCTAGAAATGTGTTTCACTGCTAAAGGCAAATGATGGTCACAGCAGATACTAACGGGGGAAGTGTTTCACGGCCGATCTTGTTTTTTTGTAGAGTTGCAGTAAAATATTTAGTAAAAAGTGTTGTTTATGTTTTTGTCCAGTGTCGTTTTCCAGAGGGAGGAGTGTAATTAATCCGTGTGGGAGGAGTTTCTAAGGGATGGGTAGTTCAGGTCCAGAGAGTGATTTGATTTTGTTCAAACTTCCTGAACATTTCTGCTGCTGGTTCACTAGAGAATCTCGGTAGTGGTAGTTTTTAATTATGCTCTTTTCTATCTGTCCTGTTTCTCCTGGTCAGTACTGATGGTGTGTGTGTGTGTGTGTGTGTGTGTGTGTGTGTGTGTGTGTGTGTCTGTAGGTCAGTCATGCAGTCCTGCAGTTCTGCTCACTGTATCCTGATCTTACTGACCATCACACTCACTGCTGGTAAGTACTGCACTCTCACTTTTAAACATTTTACGATTATCTTTGTTTTGAAGCCATTTTTATTTATCCTACGTTTACCTTTCTAAGCAGTGGCATCATTCTAAATCTATATAATTATATTATAACAGACATTTGAAACATGTACTGAAAGTCAGAAACGGCTGGAGTGTGGTCTGAGTTCAGTATAAGATGACTGAAAGCTCATAAAGAACTGATGAGGATTTTCAGTGCACCTTGAAACAAAAACAACGTGTTTTAATTTCTCTTTCAGTGTCTGAATCAGCTGTTACTCCAGTGAAGGTGAATCTTCATGACTCTGCTACTCTGCCCTGCTCTGAGAGATGCTCTGGTTTGGTCAGATGGACTGTGTTCCATAAACCCACTGATGCTCTGGCTGAGTGTGATCAGACTTCATGTAGATCAGTGAAGGAGGGATATCAGATGATCCATGATCAGTACCTGAAGGGGAATTTCTCTCTCACCATCACTGACGCTGATTTCACTAAGAAACACTGGTACACGTGTGACTGTGATGGTAAAGATCTCTGTGATGTGAATCTTCAGATTGAGGGTAAGTGTCCATCTGTTTTCTTTCCTGACCAGAATTATTGCTCGTTTACATATTAAACTTTGTATCAGATTTGCAGTCCATTAATGAAGTTCCTGTTTGTTTTTCTTCTCAGCCTTAAAAACTACCGTTCAGAAAAAAACAGGTGAATCTCTGATGCTGAAGTTGGACATACCAGAGGAAGTGGAGGTGATTTATAACAGCACAGGTGCAGCTGGGTCATCCAGTGGTCAGATCTGTACAGTGAATGGACGCTCAACAGACTGTAAACCTGAATACGCAAACAGAGCATTTCTAACGTCTGCTCTTGAGCTGAGAGCAGTGACTCCATCTGATAGTGGAGTTTACACTGTAATGGACAAAAGGAATGAAGATGCTGTTCATGTCTTCACAGTGACCGTCCAAGGTATGAGTTTAATGATATTTTTACTGTCTAAGCAGTAGAGATGAGCAGTGTCCTTTTTTATCCCATCAGTCCATGCTCAGATATACGTGGTGTATGTTGTTACCAATGACTTCTGCGATGCGTTTCTCCTCCCTTTACTGTTTTGCTGCAGTCAGCAACGAGCGAGTTGTCCCTTTTGATGGATGTGTAGCCTACACTGGTAAATGGCTTCATGATGTCATCCAAAAAACAAACGTTGCCACCTGTGCTACAGTGCTCAGGTCTTATTCTCATCATACTAAAGAAAATTAGACCACGAATTGAACCTGCAAACATTGATATTAAGCAACAAAGCTTGACATTTTACATCTCAGAGGTAACCAGAGAGATAACCAGTCTAACATTGTATAAGATACAAGCGGTTTTGCGCAAATACCTGTTACATCGCCTCAGACTCCTACCTGTCAACGGTTGAACAGTAGATGCTGTAACTTTGTCGTAGTAATCGTTACTGGCTTTGAACAATCAGGAGAAAATACTGCTGGAAAAAACGATTTGATGGGAATAAAATCTAAGTTTATAGGTTTCTCCATGGGTGACATTTACAGGGGACAAGGAGGGGCATTTGCCCCTGCTAAAATGTTCATTAACTCACTTAAATTGAGTAACATTTATTAAAACTATCTACTGTGTATAGAGACTGATCTCCATGACATGAGGGGGCAGCCTGCTGTGCAATGTACTATTTTAGATTATGCTGCGGTCGAGAGCCTAGCTAGTAGCACGGTCTCTACTCTGCTAGCAGTGGGAACAGATAGCGACTTTGAAAAACTCACGGTTGACTTGTGCGCTTAGAAAAACTAGTGGCAGAGACTGGATCAGACGCTCAGCTGTGGGTCACTACAAGGACTTGTATTTTGGTGTACTGGACAAAGCCATTCAAGAAATCTGTGATCGGTTTCAGGAACATGACGTGGAAAGCCTGAACAACATTCTCAGCTCTAGAACACACACTGAAGCAGTCCTGGTATCTGTTTGTTGTCGCTGTGGATTTTGCAGAGAGGAGACGAGTGCAGAGCTCTCTCTCTTCAGCGCTATGCCATCAGAAAAAATCGGCTTTGATCAACGCTTAGCACTTTTTAAAGTGTGGGTGGTAACGCCTTCTACGATGTATTCCTGGTACACGTCTTTAGTAAAGCAAATAGTTCTATAAAGAACCATGAACATCCAAAGAACCCTCTGCATCTGAAAGGTTCAGATTAATGGAGAATGTGTTGTAGATGGTTCTATGTAGGACCTTTTTGAAAAGGGTTCTATACAGCACCCAAAAGGGTTCTTCTATTGTTACGATGCCAAGCTTGTAACAGTAGAAGAACTCTTTTGGGCGCTGTATAAACCCTTATTAAAAAGGTTCCATATAGAACTGTCTACAGCACATTCTGAAGAACGCTTTCATGATGCTAAGAACTCTTGAATCATACAAAGAGTTCTTTTGAGGGTTCATGGTTCTTTATAGAACCACCTTCTTTACTAAAGAACCTTGGAAGAACCACCTTTAAGAGTGTAGCTAAGCCGGTGCTGCAAGTAGCATCACTTTACTGTCCTGATTGGTAGTGTTGAACATGATAGTTTAACATTTTCATACCTGTTTGTTACACTTGGACTTGATTTGTTTGACAGTTTATTAGGTATATACTACTTCATACCATTTCAGCTTTGAAAACAGTGAATGTCCAAATACAGCAGGACACTATTACTGCTATACTGCCCTGTACAGCTGATGACTAAGTGATTAGTGATTAGGTCATTAGTAAAGTAGCACTGAATTAAGGAGTACAGCACAACAAGCTTTTTGACAGTTATTTAAATTTCATACCAGAAAAGTGTTGATCAAACTACTGCCATGAGTTTAATGCTGCTGTTTACCTTTTTAAGTGATTATTTTTTTGTATCTGTAGTATATCAGATCCTCTGTGTAGCTCAGCCTCTCCTGTGCTTCATATTCATTACATCATTGGGAAAGATCAGTTATTACAACAATATCACACTGCAAGACTCAATTCTGTCTTAATCTCCATCATTGAAATAAGCGCTGTATGATTAATATAACGTACGTTTCTACAGTGGAGATGCTAAACTACCCAGAGGATGATTAATCAGACCCTAAATCAGTGGTTTCTGCTGGAACAGCTGAACTGTGTTTATCTCCAGTTTGAGGTCTTGCATTGTGATGTTGTTGTGGTGTTTTATCAGGTGATGGTTCTGAAGCACAGAGACAGACCCACAGTCGCTCTCGCCGCAGTGCTCCATCAGATACACTTTACACTGTAGTCTATAGAGATCCTACTGTAGTGATCACACAGTGATTTTATAATGTGTTACATCAGAGCTGGATCATTACAGTAGATCAGGAGTTTAACTCCATGGCTGGTGTCCAGCTCAGTTTTTGGTGGTTTAGCTGCTTCTGGTTCTCAGCTAATTTTTACCATGTATAGTGAGTTTTTACAGGTAAATCGCCGAACTGCTGGACTGTAGCCCCCTAGGACTGATATCAAACCCTCCTGCAACAGAATATAAACATGCTGCATGATGTACATTAAATGTATGTTTAAAAGTCCTGAAGCTGAAGTTTGTGTATGTGTAGAATTTATTTCCAACACTTTCTTTACATTACTGGTAGCCCCTCCACAAGTCAATCTGGACGTAAAACAAGTTAAGTGTGTGTGTTTATCAGTCCTGCTGGAACAGTATCTCAGGTGGCTCCTCATGAAGCTGTTAGAGAAACACCAATAGTGTGTAAAGCTGAATCAGGGCAAAGAGGGCAGGGCTATTCTGAAGAATCTAAAATGGAACGTTTGTAATAAGATCACATGTTTTGGTTTAACACTTTTTGATCACTGCATAACGTGTTCTTTCATAGCTTTGATGTCTTCACTATTCTAGAACTTGGCTAATAAATCCTGCATAAGTAGACGTATCCAAACTTTCGACTGGTACTGTATAAACAGAGTTAAACAGTGTGAATGAAGCTCACAGTAAATGTTTTGTGTCTGTTTTTGTTTTATAGATTGCGAGCCGTGCATTTGCAAAGAGGGAGCTGCTCTGCCTGGATGGGTGGTTCCTGTGCTGGTTGTGCTGGCTGTGGCATTGGCTGCTGTTCTCGCTGTGTGTGTGATATTAGTGGTGAAGAACAAACAGCTGCAGAGTAAAAATCAGCAGCATCCAGAAGCAGCTCATGGAAATGGAAATGCTAACCATGTTCCAATGACTGTCCTGGGTAATAACGGTGCAGAAGAACAGCAGAGACTGGCAGAGCCCAGTAATCACCAGGCAGACTAAGAGATTATTCTGAATCTTTGCTTTTCTTTCTCCTGCTCTCTCTCTCTTGCTTTTCCATTCCTAGGGCATGTATGTGAGAGTGGATGTTTATGTGTGTCAGTGTGGAGAGTCCAGCACTGTCTGCTGTTCATCAGCAGAGCTTTGGAAGTTTTCACTCTCAACCCCTTAACAGGCCAAAGTTTTACTGCACACTTCTAGAACTTCTCAGAGCAGCTCAGCTAGTTCTGCATTGAAGTCCCAGTTCCAGTGCAGTTACTGAGTAATAATCCTTAGTATGTTATAACCCTGGGATTTTAAGGGGCTAAACTGAAGGTTCTCTAAATCTTAAGTGCTCTTTGACTGCCAAGAACTTAATAGAGAAATGCCTGTGTTTCTTAGTGAGAGTCAGATCTGAGTAATCGGTTACTCACCTTTACACTGGACTGTTACTGTGGACAGACTGTTCTCTAGTGAATTCGACAATGTGAAGTTTTTTCAGAAAGGGATCATCAGTATCTAGTTCTCATCAGTATCTAGTTCTCATCAGTATCTAGTTCTCATCAGTGTCTAGTTCAGTAAGTTTGGGGATGTTACACTGGCCAAGTATTTAATTCAGATAAAAACTGAACTGGGCCTCATTTCTACAGTGCAGCTAAGTGGGAAGCTTGTTTAATCAGGTCTGTAAAATTTTGTTCCCATGGTAGAGAGTGATGGGTGACCTTCTGTGGAGCTCCACCTTCTAGGACTCTTATTGTACAAGTGCAGCTCATGTGAATCCCAGGTTCAGTGTTGGTACTACATGAGGTCCAAGTGAGCAGAAGTGGTGGTGATGCGGACCGAAGCCATTTGTGACCCAGAGTCCAAGAGAGCATCCCTGGATGTTGGGAGCTTGTTGAGCTCCAGTGCTGGTGTGTTGGCATCACTTTGAAAAGATGTGGTGGAGCTTGGTAGTATCATGTGACGGGGGGCCTAGCTAATGGGGGAATTGAGTATAACTAAAATAGAGAGAAAAGAAAATGAGGAATCAGGGAGTGAAGGAACAAAAGTGGAGTGAAGGGAGTTGGAGTGCAGCCTGATGACCAGTTGATGGCTAAAGGACAGTTATGGACTGCAGATTGGATTCCTGATTGGATGTTTAATTGTTTTTAACTGCAGTAAACAAGCTTTAGACATTTCTTCTCTCTTGCTCTGCCCCTTTTACTTACACAGATCAAAGAATAAGCTCACTGTAGCTTTACTGCACCTTGGATTAGAAGAAGAATAATGTATTACATGAATGTGTTTTTCAGTGGGCATGTTTACATACACAGCTACCTGATGTAAGATCAAAAACACCCATAAGGCATAATCCCTTTAATCAGCATTTCATTTCCCCACACAAATGTCTGTCCAGCAGTTGCTCTTAAAGACATCTGGAACACCAGTCCTTCCCTTCAGAGTAAGCCTGGGTCAGTATACACAGTGAAGGTCTCCACACTGGTTACGGTGCCATTTATGAGGGGCACAACAAATTCATGGTTGGCCTTAATCTGAATTTCAGTCCTGCAGACGAGGGGGGAGTAAAGATACATGCATAAACGAGAATAAATGATAACTGCAGTATTTGGGAAGCATCATTCAAACTGCAATAAGAGAGACACCAGCTTGATAGTAGTATAAAACATAAATGAAACCAGCATAATTTTGATATGCTAATGTCCACCATTCATGTCTTTGGTGTTACAGTGAGCTGGTTGATACTGCCATGTTCAGATTTGGACTCAGCTCATTGATACACAATGCTGGTACTGATATTTAAAATGAAAATGAAATGCAGAAAAGCCTGACTATAATCACGTGCTGAATGATATGAACATGCTGGAGTGGGTCGCGTATTGAGCTGGTAGTTCAGCATTTAAACAATGTAACTGCATTAGATGTCATGATAGGATGACCATTAACCCATTTTAAACTGCGAAGTCGTGATTTGATGCATTATTACGCCTCTAGCATCCGAAATACTTCCAATCCTTAATTGCACGTAACTGTCTTCTGCGCATTAATGATGAGATCATCACTCTCACTAAAGCCGTCCTCTATAAACTCTCATTACTTGGAGCAGCATGATGAGATTAGATTCATAGGCCCAGTGCTGAAAACCACAGCTGGGTGTCTGAGAGGTGTCTGAGAGGTGTCTGAGAGGTGTCTGAGAGGTGTCTGAGAGGTGTCTGAGAGGTGTTTGAGAGGTGTCTGAGAGGTGTTTGAGAGGTGTTTGTTGGTGGCTCATTTATTTTAAGATTGGAATAATGAACGGAAAGGTGAGCAGTGGTTTTGTATTGGTCAGTGATATAAGTGGGCGGTCTAGAGTCACTGGAGCTAATTGCACTGCCGCTACTGCTCGTCACTGCAGATTAATCTGCTGCTATTGCTTTCTGATTGTGTGCTCTGCTTTGCTGTACTTTTAAATTCTTATCTTTCCTGCCATGAAGATAAGATTATAATTCAGCTGGCAGATCTGATGCAGGGATTTTTTTAAAAATATTTGCTTTTATGCCTGTAAATGCCTTTTGTTTTTGCAGGGTGTTCTCAGTATTATGAAGGATGTTTTTATTACTTTTTGCCGAAGCTGTTTGTCTATAAATGCGAATGCTTTCAGTGAGGTAGCTTGAGACCTCTGTGTGAATATTTTGTTATGTGTATAAATGTTTCTGTGCCTGCTTTAATTTCATTTGTGTAATTCTGTGCTGTGTTTTATGAGGCTGAAGTAAGACAACAGAACACCTGTAAGACTGAACCGAGTGCCTCAGGCCTGTTTCACACACTCTCATTCACTCCCTCTGTGTGCCCTGAGTGGCTGCAGGTCAGACACGCCTGCATTTACATTTACGGCATGTAGCAGACGCTCTTATCCAGAGTAACCTACACTTTGATCATTTTACACAGGTAGGTGAAGGGAGTGCTAGTGTAAACTACAGCCATACACACATCCATCCATGCCAGCTGGATAACGGTCATATCAGTTACTTCACATAAGAAGAAGTAGCTCTATCAGAAGATGTGTATGTAGCATAAACTGGTGTGTAATTGAGGGATAACAGAATGTGTTATTTATTTTATTTGTTTCTTTTTTCATTGGTTCTGTAGTTCTTTTCTTTTTAACGTGGGAATTGAAAGCAAAAAAGTCATTCAGAGCATGTAGAGGTGAATGTGTGTGAAACAGGTCCTCAACACCATCAAACTGTCAGTGCACTGAATCTAAATGTACACATGGCACATTTTTGTAGTTTTTTATTACCGTCGAATTAAACTTTTCTTTTTAATTAAATGTGTGAGTTTTCATTTCAGTAAACCTCAGTCTGAGTTTGTGATGACTGATGGTATGAAGTTAAAATGAGGCAGAGTGAGTGACGGAGCTCCGGACGTGTTTACAGGAGTTTCCAGTAAACCCAACATCTGCAGTAAAATCCCCCAGAATGCCTGTTCTGTACAGGAAGGAGCTCCGCTGCACACCGGAAAGCAGAAGTTGGAGTCCTTATGACCTTTGACATTTCAGACCATTTACATGGTGCTTCTTCAGAGCCTCTGGAGTTATTCATGTTGAGTTTAGGGTTTGCTGCTGGCTCTGCACTGATAATACTTGTACAGTGCATTTCTTAAAAGTAGCACAGCTAATAATGCTCAGAGAGAGAGTCTGGAAAAGTAAGGAAAAAAGAAGTGATAAAAGGTTTAGAGGGGAAATAGAAATAATAGTAATGCTTTAAACAAGTGATGATAATGGAAACAAAAAGTGATAGTAATAGTAATAATAAAGAAATAAGAAAACTTTAAAAATAATAGTAAAATGTTGGTGTTTTCAGCCACTGCTTGATGTGTCGACTGTCTAATCTCAGCTGGGTCATTTTTTAGTGCTTAAATCAGCTTCAGCTCATTATTTCTTATCTTTAGGTCCCACATACAGAAAATAAGCTACACAAACAGCCTGTTTTAAATTAACGTTTCTGTGACGTCACAAAGAGCAGTACATTTACACCTAAAGCCAGTTTAGCTCCGCCCACTCATGCAGATGCTATAAGGAGTGTTTCAGCCCTGACTGCTTTTTGAACAAGGCACATCCAATCAGGACAGAGCTCATTTACATACGTCAGTCTTAAAGGCACAGTAACACAAACAGGCTGTTTAACTGTCAGGGATAAAGGGGTAGAAACAGACTGTGGATCAGACAGTCCAGTCTCTGTAGAAGACGACAGGGCCTCAGGTCTGAAACCCAAAACAAAAGAGGCCTTATATGGAGCCACAGTGGTGTAAGATGGTCATGAAGATGGTCAGGATGAATTAACCTGTCTGAGTTGATGGAGCTCAGATGAGTGGGGTCTGTATGAGTGTGATGGTGAGAATCATCTGAATCTGAAATAAAGAGGTGATGTTTGTTTATTAGGATTTTCTGATGGAATTATTGTCATTTATACACCTTCTTTACTGTGATTGACCAGTGTTAGTTCGGTATTCTCATGTCCTCCATCCCAACAGACCTCCTGTAGATGTTCATTAGTCTGGGTCAAGGAGCCGAACTGACCTGATTAACTACAGTAAATATCAGAGGATTCATTAACGAGACGATGAAGATGATGCTGTTGATTTGGAAAGTGCTTTAAAAAACTGTGGTTCTGCAGTATAAAACACTTTTAATTAACAGTGAAATATTCAGACTTTATGTAACTGAAAAGATGATGTTCTGATCTGTCTAAACTCAGGACTCTAACAGAGACAGTACTAAACTAAATACACACAGAATGATCTTAAACTCAGGACTCTAACAGACAGTACTAAACTAAATACACACAGAATGATCTTAAACTCAGGACTCTAACAGAGACAGTACTAAACTAAATACACACAGAATGATCTTAAACTCAGGGCTCTAACAGAGACAGTACTAAACTAAATACACACAGAATGATCTTAAACTCAGGACTCTAACAGAGACAGTACTAAACTAAATACGTCCAGACTGATCTTAAACTCAGGACTCTAACAGAGACAGTACTAAACTAAATACACACAGAATGATCTTAAACTCAGGACTCTAACAGAGACAGTACTAAACTAAATACACACAGAATGATCTTAAACTCAGGACTCTAACAGAGACAGTACTAAACTAAATACATACAGAATCATCATTTATAGGTACTTTGGGGGGATTCTGTCCCAAACCATAACTCCTACATTCACACTTGTCAAAGTGATACTTAATATTTTTGTAATTTAACCTCTTCAACTCCTTGAGACCACCGGTGGTTCCAAAACGCACTTCATCATATTCTTCATAACGTTCATATTTCATAAGCTACATTCTAAAGGTGGGGGTCGTATGAGGCTCTAACTGTCTTCTCTCCAGTCAAATAGATGGTGATGTCATTTTAAACCCTTATAATAAAAGAAGCTGAACTCAGTTTGTTTTTTCTACTGAAAGTCGCCCCATTTTTCACAAATCTGGGCTGTAAACTATAAACAGATGGCGTCTCTTCAGTGATCTGCTCTGGAAACATTATTTTATAAAATAATACAAAGAGCGTCTAAGATTTTTGGCTTTCAGCAGTAAATTGTAAGCATATAGCAATATGTGTATCATAAAACACATGTTCTGTTAATCTGAGGGGAGCTTTTACAATAAATAAATAAATAAAAATGAACATTTGTTTCCTGCAGTTACTGAATAATTTGCCTTTATTGATTTGGTGATGTAAGTTCAGATGGACAAACCTAAATATACCCTGGAGAATAAGAGGTTGAGATATAATTATGATCTCATTAAGGTCTTTCTGATCTGTTTTGAAGTGGAAAGGAAAGCTTTAGATGTTTCTGTCTCTTGTTTTTGTGCCGCTACCAAACCACAAAGCGTTTTAGTCCAAAGATGGAGGTTTGTTTTGAGTAACGTGAGTCCCATGATGTCCCCAATGCACCTGTTTAATCCGAGATGTGGGGACTTTGAAGAGGACGCAGTTTTGGACTGGGCTTCTGTCTGGTTTGTGTCCAGCCAACAGACCCCTGAGGTGTTTTCCAGGTCAGTGCGGGTGGGTCTGAGGAGGAATGAAGGGCTGGTAAGATGTGAAGATGGACTGTTTAGTAATATTAATAATGATAATGAACTGTTATGATCAGAATATAATGTTTAGTTCAAAATCATCACCATCATTGTTTTGATAAAGGCACGAAAGTTTTTTTTACAGCAGATTTGATACAGAATTTCTCCTTCAGCTTCTGTTTGTCGCGTGTTTAATGTGTGTAAATCTGATATATGAATGTAATATATGAAATATGTATCTGTGCGCAGTCAGACTAGGAGCACATCATGATCTCTCTGTTCTGGATAATGCGGACACTCTGACTTTAAGCCAGGCGTAACTCATTCACACCAGAACACAACAGATGTTTCCCAGAGTTTTAAATTGCTGAAGTCAAACTGACCCCAAAGATAAAAGGTGGTAGAAGGAGAAGAAGAACGATATATTACATATATAGTATATATATAGTATATATATAGTATAAACTGTTTAATCAGAATAACCAGCAGATATTCATGATGCTGAGAAGTGCTGTTTGAACTGCTCGGCGTCGGTAGGGTTAATCTCGAGGTGGGTTAGTTCCCGTGGTGCTTTGCGAGCATATCCACCAGAGTCAGTTTCAGTTTCTCCTCATTTAGCGCGCGCGCTCGGGTGGTGAAGGGAGCGTGGATTAGAGGAGAACTGAATGAGGTGCAGCTCAGCTTTAGACGCTCCTCTCCAGCTGGAATCACAGCACAGCGGTAAGTACACGCACACACACACACACTCACACTCACACTCACACACACACACTCACACACACACACACACTCACACTCACACTCACACTCACACACACACACTCACACACACACACACACACACTCACACTCACACACACACACACACACTCACACACACACACACTCACACACACGCACACACACACATTCACACACACTCACACACACACACTCACACACACACACACACACACATACACACTCACACACACACTCAGTGTTGGTGAATAAATGGGAGAGCTGGTTTGAAAAGACCCGCCCTTCAACAGCCAATCAGCTCGCTGATAAAACCCGCGGGCGGGAAAATCCGTCCTGAGTTGAGGAAGTAGCGGAGCGCTGTT
>NW_023495188.1:0-75569 GCF_904425465.1 Colossoma macropomum | reverse complement strand
TGGAGTGATGGAACGAGTGAAACCAGAAATAGTCAAGTTCTCTGGAGGTAGAATGAATCATGTGTAAAGATGAATCCTAAACAAGAGAATATAATTCTATTATCTTCATTTTCAATAGTCTGTAAAAACTTTTCACGTCAGATTTGACAGAATGTCTAAGAAATCCAAGTCTAGAGGATCACAGTCACATAGACTTCTTATAGAATAAACTTTAGCTTTATTGGAGCTGCAAAATACCAAACTACACATTTTAAAGAAAGATTTTTTTTTTTCTAGCCAAGTTTTTAATTTAGCTATCGTTAGAATTTATATACCTATTAGACTGACCATTGGCTACTCATACAATTTGATAAATGACAACATATTTTAATTTCTAATTATATGATAGCATATAATTTGATACATTTGTGTCCAACAAGCTTTACCTGACCTGCCCAAAAGGTTTTTCATTATACTGACCCCCATCAGGGTCACCCACACTTTATTTTTCACACTAACATATGATTTTGTTTTGGGGAACGAGTGGAACTGGAAGTGGTATCTGGAGGTAGAGTGAATAATATCTGATGTAATGTCTGTTTAATCTTAAATAAATTCACTGAAAGAGAATTTAATGCATCTGTTTCATTCTGAATAGTAATTGATGCCCTGATGCCAAAGACCAGAGAGGACTTCCTGAAATGTGAGTATCACAGATTTACTGAACCATGTACACGTTCAAAACCTCACTCTGTATATTTATTCTTTGTCAGTGATCTCATGCTCCAGTTTCATCAGAAGCTCTTGAAAGGTTGTTCAGACTCAATGTAGCTGATATACAGGCTGAAGATCATAATGATGTAGGTCACACAGTGACTTTTCAGTCCATAGACTCATTATTCTAACATTACCACTAATCTGTTATTAAAAAGGCATTTGTATCTCCTACACTCAGTATCATATAAACATGAAGCTTATAAGTCGCTTTATCTCATTAAGAATGAACATCATCTATGAATTATATGATTCATTTGTGACAAACTCTCCATATATAAGTAAGAAAATAACGAAGGTCAGTAATTATGTATTTAATAAATAATAGTTCTGCTCAGCTCGTCCAGCTGCTGGATATCAGAATTAGACACAATACTGCAGTTCATCTCCTCACAGGTTGGTGGCGTTGTTTCATTGTCTGGGAGAAATGCAACTTGTTTTATGTTCATATTCAGAATTTATTAAACATTATTAGTGAGACATTTTCTTAAGAGACGGCAAAAGTACTACAGTAATATACTGCAACACTGTTATGGTCATTGTCTATCTATCTATCTAATCTATCTGCTTCAAGCACTTTTAGCTGCATGTCAGTGTATTAAAAGGTGGTTTTTGTCTCCATCAGATTCCTGTCAGCTCACTCTGGATCCAAACACACTAAACAGAGAGCTCGCTCTGTCTGAGAGGAACAGAAAAATTACATTGATGAATCAGATCCAAACACACCCTGATCATCCAGAAAGATCTGATGTAGTGCCGCAAGTTCTCTGTAGAGAAAGTCTGACTGGACGCTGTTACTGGGAGGTCGAGTTTAGCAAGAGAGGTGTTGATATTGCAGTGTCTTATAAAGGCATCAGCAGGAAAAGTAATGAGTGTAGATTTGGGTGTAATGATCAGTCCTGGAGTCTGATCTGCTTTGGCTCTAGTTACTCTTTCAAACACAATGATAAAGAGTCTAAACTCTCTGTAAACTCCAGCTCCTCCAGAATAGGAGTGTATGTGGATCACAGTGCAGGAATTCTGTCCTTCTACAGCGTCTCTGACACAATGACCCTCCTCCACAGAGTCCACACCACATTCACTCAGCCCCTCTATCCCGGATTTGGTGTTTTTTGTGGTCATTATCTTCAGATCTGTGATCTTGAATAAAATTAAAATAAAAGCTGAAAATGTGTTCATCTACAGTCGTATGTGCACGAATAAAAAAACAAAGAATCTAAGAGACAATTAGAAACAACATATGATGCAGCAGCTTTAAATCTGTCCTGTATGTTCTAAACACTATGGAATGAGTACTTTTTTAACTCAAGTTTAAAATGTCTTTGACACTGTATGTTTCAATGTTGTGCATATATAATAAATAAACTGAACATTTTACTCAGATCACAATATTCATATTATGGTTTTGCTTTATTAGAACACAAACACTGCAAAACATGATACATCACTACATCAATATATCAATAATGCTGTCTTTTCACTAAATATGATTTAAACTATTCTAAAACTTCCAAGATCCAATGAAACCAGAATAGAAGGATTTTGTGAGTCAGCGCTGAGTCTGAGGTCATTCACAGCATGACCCAATGCTGTCTCAGTACTGCGGTTACAACAAAAACCTGATTCAAACTTCTTAATAACTTGTATGATATTAGATACACATTTAACTGTTTGAAAAACAATATTTCTAAGACTTAAAAAAGGAGGTTTTTCAGTAGAGGCTTCACCAGGACAGATTTAAAAGCGTCTGGAAAAGCAGCTGTTGACAGAGAACAGTTTACAATAGTTAAGACATCATTTTGAACACGATCAAAAACCATCTTAAGGAGAGAAACAGGAACAGGGTCACATGTGGATGAACGTAATTTGTTTGTAACAGTTATAAGATCCTGATAATCGATAACAGAGAAAGATGTCATCACTGTTGTAGGAGGCTGATCAGGAAGGTTATAGGAGCTTGTTTCAGCTGGCTGAGCTACACTCTGTCTTATCAGGCCATTTTGTTTTGAAAATGAATTGGAAACTTTCCACAAATTTTGCAAAATAAATCTCCATGAGTCATACTAAGAGAAAGGTTAGGGTTAATTAGTCAGTGTGGACTAAAAAGTCTTTGTGTTGATTAACCCTTTAGAATCTCTAATCTCAGGCTTATTACATATTACAGCTTATTGTTCAGTAACTACAGGGACTTCAGTGCAAACTGGCTGAGCTATTCTTAGGTTATAGAAGTGTGTAATAAAACGTTTGGCCTGCTGGTGGTCCTGGCCGTTTAAGGGGTTAATTACACTGGAGAGGTGTGACTGTCTGGATATTTTCACAGCATTATTGTAGGTGGAGATCTGCTCTTTGAGAATATTATAATTTGCCTGCAGCTCAGTTTTCCTCCATCAGTGCTCTGATTTACGACAGTTTCTCCTGAGCTGGTGTATTTCATCATTCATCCATGGATTTATGAGAATGCATCATTACATGAGTAGATCATTACATGAAGGAGTCAGAGCTGTGTCTGATGCACTATTATGGCACTTTCTTCATTACGTCTATAAAGACTTGAAGGAAAATACAGAAATGATCTGATATGAATGGATATGTACACACTTTAAAAAGATGGTTCTTCAAGGGTTCTTTACTAAAGAAAATGGTTTTATACAGAAGCATGAGCATTAAAAGAACCCTTTGCAAGATTAAAGGGTTCTTTGCCTGGTGAAAGGGTTATTGAGATTGATAGAGAATGTACAGTATTTGGTTCTATATAGAACCGTTTTGAAAAGGGTTCTGTATAGCACCAAAAAGGGTTCTGCTCTTGTTACAAGCTCATATCAAAACAGTAACAGAACCCTTTTTTGGTGCTATACACAGCCCTTTTCGAAATGTTTCTATAAAGAACCATATACAGCACGTTGTTTGAGTGTTCATGGTTCTATATAGAACTGTTTGAAGAACGCTTTAAGAACCACCATTTTTAAGTGTGTAGAGATGGTGCTTCAAATCAAATGTCTTCAAAGGTCTAATGAATTCTATTGAATTACTGCTAAAAATGTCTATTTTGCTTGAAAGTCTATATGTTACAATTAATAGCACAGACGTTTCACTACAAAGTTTGACAGCAAGACACTTAAAAAGACATCATTTTTTTACACAGTATTACTTAAAACAAGTACAAATGTCTAGAAATAGTTTGAATAATCTTACAATATTCATTCATATTCATAGACATTCTCAGGTGTAGCAGGTGAAGCTAAAACAGCACTGAAGGTTTACATTTGGAGTGAAAAGACACTGAAGTGAGTCTGTACAGATTTAAAAGCTCTTAATGAGTTTATTTAAAATCCAACTGTTCATTTGATGCACATGATGAAGTGCAGTGCAAGTCTAACACATCTCCATGGTGATAATGATCTCGAAAGATGTTGCAGTGTGTTGATGGGATGTTAATGACATAAAAATCTCTGTATGCAAGGGACAAGGCCAAAAAATAATATTAGCTGGTTGTGATCTTCAGGCACTGCATTAAAAACAGACATGATTCTGTAGTGGAAATCACTGCAGGGGCTCAGGAATAGTTCGTCACTGCATCCACAATTGCAAGTTGTAACTGTACCATACAAAGAAGAAGGCAAATATAAACAGAATACAGAGAACCTGCCACTTTCAAGCAAAGTGGGAGAGAGTCCTGTGATCCAACAAATAAAACTTCTTTGGAAATCATGAACGCTGCATCCCCCGGGCTAAAGACCATTCGGCTTGTTATCGGTGCACAGTTTGAAAACTGGCATCTGTGATGGTATGGGGGTGCATTAGTGCACATGGCATTAGTGATGTGCATATCTGTGAAAGCACCATTAATGCTGAACAACATTTACAGGTTTTGGAAACAAATGCTGCCATCCAGATGACGTCTTCTTCAGGGAAGGCCTCGATTATTTCAACAAGACACTGCTAAACCACATTCTGCATGTATTACAATAGCGTGGCTCTATAGTGAAAGAATTAGTGTGCTAAACTGGCGTACCTGCAGTCCAGACTTGCAATCACCATTGAAAACATTCTGTGCATTATAAAATGAAAAATGGAACAAAGGACACTCTAAGCTGTTGAGCAGCTGAAATCCTATATCAAACAAAAAAGATTTCACTCAAAACTACAGCAGCTGTTCTCCTCAGTTCCCAAAGACTTACAGAGTGACGTTAAAAGAAGAACTGATGCAACACAGAAGTAAACATGCCCCCTGTCCCAACTTTTTTGGAACGTCTTGCTGGCATAAAATTCAAAATGGGCATATATTTTTCAAAAAACTATAACATTTCTCAGTGTCAAGAGTTGATATGTTGTCTTTGTACAATTTTCAAGTAAATATATGGTTTATATGGTTCCATTTTTGTCGTTCAGTATTTGACTTAATTTGAAATTAACTACTGTCCTTTATATTGTATGTAAATTCCAACATGAGTGGACCAAGTAACAGCCCAAAATTGCTTGGAAAAATGTCTGGTTCCATTGACTTACATTAAAATAGGTTTTCTCCTTTTCCTGTAAAGTTACCATTTTGGAGATACAAGGTTTTGGTCTGACAGCAGCAATATAGATGTATGTACTGTATATATATATATATATATACATATGTGTGTGTGTGTGTGTGTAAACATAGCTCCACGCACACATTCTAAACGGTACCACGGCAACATGTGTCCAAGTAGAACACCTTAATTATGATGTCACAACAGATGAGTGATGTTAAAAACCTCCTGCACTCAGAATTTGGTCATTTCTGATCAGTTCGCTGAGAAACAAACACCACAGAATCACACGTCTAACTTGTGTACAAGTTTAGTGGAAGTAATTTCATACTCAGAAGATGATGGAGCAGCGCTCTGCAGCCAGAGGTTCCATACATTCTTGTTTGAATTTGTTTATTTATTTATCAGTTTATTTGGGATAGCTCTTTTTATTAGCTTGTAAGGTTTTCTTTGTCACCAGAACAATACGAGCACATTTAAATATTATTCCATAATAACAATATAAAATATAGTGCAGTGTATCAGCCTAGAATTATCATTACTACAGATATATTCAGCCCATGTTCTCTGAAAGAACATTAAATACTCAAATGACCATCCTGTACTCAGATGCTCCACGAGGAAAGAGGAAGAGAAAGGAGGAGGAATGTGGCCGGACTGCAGAGGGAACGAGAGAGGTTCCCAACATGGAAGCTCCGGCGGGAAAGAGGACGAAGCTGGCAGTGAACCAGCCCAAGAGAACAACTCGGGGACAGGAAAAAGCCTCTGAGCCAGGTCAGTTCATTTGCCCTCATTCTGTAAAACTGAGTGCTGTCGTTGAGGGAATGTGATTGGATAAAAAGAGCTGACATGCAGCCGAAAGTGTTGGCTGTGAAGTAGAAAAGGAAAGTTAAAGACACTGGCTGTAGAAATTATATCAAAAATGACCAAAGAAAACTGCTAAACAGAGAAAATGGAGAAAACTCCTAAGAAATTCCGTTTTACAAAGTAGAGTACAGGTTCAGAGTATAACGAAGTATTCTACAGTAAGCTTTATCGTGGATGCTCTGCTGTTGTGCTCCTGAACAATTCTAATCTGGTCACTTTAATGGTGGGTCCACTGTCAGATCCTGTGGTGGGTCAAGGTTTAGGTAAAGTGACCAGAACGATATATACTCACATGATCATCCTGTACTCAGATGCTCCACGAGGAAAGAGGAAGAGAAAGGAGGAGGAATATGGCCAGAATGTTGCAGAGGGAACAAGCGAGGTTCCCAACATGGAAGCTCCGGCAGGGAAGAGGATGAAACGGGCAGTGAACCGGCCCAAGAGAACAACTCAGGGACAGGAAAAAGCCTCTGAGCCAGGTCAGTCCTCTTGCCTCCATACTGTATAACTAAATGCTGTCACTGACGAAATGTGATTTGATAAATAGAGTTAACATGCAGACAAAGGTGTTGGCAGGGAGTAGAAAAGGTAGAGTGACCAGATCATTAAATATTCAAATGATCATTCTGTGCTCAGATGCTCCACGAGGGAAGAGGAAGAGAAAAGAGGAGGGATGCGGCCAGAGTGTTGCAGAGGGAACACACAACAATCCCAACTCTAACAATCCAGGAAAGAAGAATAAGGGGGCAGAGAACCGGCCCAAAAGATTGTCTCAGGGACAGAGGACAGCCACCGAGCCGGGCCCATCCACTGATCAGACAACTGCACACTGTAAACATTTAATGTCACCTCATTGTAAAAGAGCTGTAATCTAAATGAAGTTCACAGAAAGTAGATTCCACTACATCCTTCATAGCCAGTAATGTTGATTGGTAAAGCCCTGAAGAAAAGGCTGTCATTTATTTGTAACATTATTTTTTTCCATAGACCCCTTCGCCTGCCAATATGCGATCGGAGAAAAACTGGGCCAAGGGAGCTTTGGCTCTGTCTTCAAGGGAAGTCGCATTTCCGATGGCCTACAGGTTCTGCTCACTCCTCAGATTTCATTTTAACAGTCATTATTTCTCCTCCTCTCTTTTCACTGCTAGAAATCTCAATATCTTTTGTCTGTGTGTAGGTAGCCATCAAATTTGCGTCAAAACGTCGAAGTAACAGCCGATATCTCCGAAGTGTAAGTGCACCTACTTGTAGTAACACATGATGGTCCCAAACAGCCCCATGAGTTTCTCCCTATGTTCTTCCCTCCTCACCATCAAACTCTCTACTTTTCCACAGCCTGTTGAGTCCAGGTCCGTGCCTATGGAAGTGGCTCTGATGCAGATGGTGAACCAGCCACCTTTCTGCAGGAACATCATCCGGCTCGTCGAGTGGTTTGATGAGCCAGACCATTACATCCTGGTCCTGGAGCGCCCTGAACCTTGTGTGGACTTGAAGAGCTTCCTTGACAGCTTAGGAGGCTACGCTGATGAAGAGACGGCCCGAACCATAATGCTCCAGGCCGTGGAGGCAGCAAGCCAGTGCAGCTTGCGAGGTGTCCTGCATCGGGACATTAAACTGGCAAACTTTTTGATCAACACGGACACCTCAGAGGTCAAGCTGATTGACTTTGGGTGTGGTGATAAGATCAAGAGAACAGGGTACACTCGATATGAAGGTACATTTGAATGCTAATAGCTCCCCCTTTTGAGAATCTTTAGCCTGCTAAAAGTGAGAGAGTGAGTGAGTTACGAAAAAGCTCCATAAGGTGCTTCACATCTAAAACATGATCCTAAAAGGAGAACTGAGTCCCTTAGCTGCTTGTTTGTTAAATGGACTATTGTGCTCACCTGTGCTTGTTTCTTTCCTTTGTTATGTTCTCAGGCACAGTACTATACAGCCCTCCCGAGTTTCTTCTACAGCGCAAGTATCATGCCAATCCTGCCACAGTTTGGTCGCTTGGTGTCCTGCTGTTCAGGATGGTTTGTGGACACTTTCCCTTTGCTGATGAACAGGACATCGTTCAAGGGAGTCTGAACTTCAGAGATGACCTATCTCAGGGTAAGATAAATGGGAGTGTCCAGGTAATTTAGGCATATCGAGAAAGTACAGAAGAACAGAAATTGAAAACATAAGCTATAGTTAGAGGGGAATATGCAGGGTAAAAGCCGGAGAGTTTGCAGTGGGGCAAGGATAGACGTCCTTAAATGTATATGTTTAAAATAGCGTATTTTTCATCTTATAGTTACATCCCACCCTTTGACTGGTAGTCCTTCTGAAATGTAGTGGTTAAGCAACTCTCTCACATCCAGTCTCCTCACTCTGCACAGAATGCTGTAATCTGATTGAATGGTGCCTCCAGCGCAACCAATCCAGGAGGCCTAGTTTTCAGCAGATCAGGCAGCATGAGTGGTTCCAGCGCACCGTCCAAGCCTAGGATCAGGTTAGCCAGGGAGGCTAGGAGAAGAAGCAGTAGGTCTAAAATATCTAGTGACAAATGAGGAGATATTGTAGTAGAAATTATGGACTAAGATTAAAAAAATCAAGATTTGTTTCAAGAAAGCCTCAGAAGTGCCTCTAGCGCTGACTATTGGAAATCTTGGTTTATGTTTCAGGTTATGAAGGGCAGTTAAAAGGAGATCACAAAAAACAACAACAGCGACAAAACACTTCTTCATGTGACCACAGACTACTGGATAAAGAAGAGTGACAAATGATTAAGGACAATGGAAAAAACAACAGAAGTAAAAAAGTCAACGGCAGTGAAAAAGGACAGTAACGGTAAAAATACATCTGACAGTGAGAAAAGGACAATGGCAGAAAAATGACAGCAACAGTAAAAGGACAGCATCAGTTAAAATTATGGCAGTATCTTCTGGACTTTATTCAAGTTCAAACGCAAGTTTGAAAATTCAAATGCAAATTTGAAAATGCTAATTCATTTGTTTATTTATCAGGTGTTGACTGAGGGGTCTGTGATAAAGTATTGGCCAGTTCATTCCGGTAGGAATGTAACTGCTGCACCGTTTAAGGTGGAACGGGAAAATTTGAATAAGAAGTTGCCTTCAGCTTTGTCTGTGGTAGGACATCTCAGTACTGAAGCACAATTCAGAACACCTGTCTCCATGTCACTAACATTAGTGCTTGTGCAGCCACGAGCTCTCCTAGTCAATCAAGAATCACTTCCACACAAAAATCCCTCTGGACAGAATTATCCTCGGCCTGGTTAGCAAGTGTTAAAAGTCACTCCGTGGTTGCTGCTGCTAACTCTGTATTCTATTAAACAAGCATCTAGTTGCTTATACTCGTCACGTCTTCTTAAAACACACCCACCCCATTACAAAGACCCTCCCAAGCTCTTTGCTTTACCACATTAATTTTTTCCAACCATTATACACAGAAATGCAAACACACTTAATACACTTATGTTGGAAATGAAATTATACACAACAGAATGTGCATTTTCATTTTTGTGTTTGAATTTTCAAATTTGCATTAGAATTTGAAAAAAGTCTGGCAGTAAAGACATTAAAAAAGGACAACAGCAGAGAAAAAGGACAATGACAGTGAAACAGAGCAAAGACATTGAAAAAGGACAACACCAGTGAAAAAACAACAACTGTGAAAAAGACAACGACTGTGAAAAATGAAAACAGCAGAGAAAAGAACAACGACTGTGAAAAAGACAATGACTGTGAAAAAGGACAATGGCAATAAAAAAGAGCAAAGACACTGAAAAAGGACAACAGCAGTGGAAAAAACAACAATAGTGAAAAAGACAATGACAGTGAAAAGGAAAAGAAGAGTGAAAAGGACAATGGCAGTGAAAAATGTCAAGAACAGTGAAAAGGACAATGACAGTGAAAACGGACAAAAACAGTGAAAAAGACAACGACAGTGAAAAAGGACAAGAACAGCGAAAAGGACAAGAACAGTGAAAAAGGACAAGAACAGTGAAAAGGACAATGACAGTGAAAAAGGACAAGAACAACGAAAAGGACAATGACAGTGAAAAAGGACAATGGCAGAGAAAAATGTCAAGAACAGTGAAAAGCACAACGACAGTGAAAAAGGACAAGAACAGTGAAAAAAGGACAAGAACAGAGAAATGGACGACTGCAGTGAAAAAAGGTCAAGAACAATGAAAAAGGACAAGAACAGTGAAAAGGACAAGAACAGTAAAAAAGGACAGGAACAGTGAAAAGGACAATGGCAGTGAAAAAGGACAAGACCAAAGAAAAGGACAAGAACAGTGAAAAAGGACAAGAACAGAGAAAAGGACAACGGTATTGAAAAAGGACAAGAACAGTGAAAAGGACAACGACAGTGAAAAGTACAATGACAGTGAAAAGGTCAAGAACAGTGAAAAAGACAACAACAGTCAAAAAGGACAAGAACAGTGAAAAGGACAATGACAATGAAAAAGGACAATGACAGTGAAAAAGGACAAGAACAGTGAAAAAGGACAACGACTGTGAAAATGGCAAGAACAGTGAAAAGAACAACGACAGTGAAAAAGGACAAGAACAGTGAAAAGGACAACGACAGTGAAAAAGGACAATGACAGTGAAAAAGGACAAGAACAGCGAAAAAGGACAATGGCAGTGAAAAAGGACAGTGACAGTGAAAAAGGACTAGAACAGTGAAAAGAACAACAGTGAAAAAGGACAAGAACAGTGAAAAGGACAACGACTGTGGAAAAGGACAAGAACACAGAAAAAGGACAACGGCAGTGAAAAAGGACTGAAAAAACCAACAACAGTGAAAAAGGACAACGGCAGTGAAAAATTACAAGAATCAGTGAAAAGAACAATGACAGTGAAAAACGACAAGAATAGTTAAAAGGACAATGGCAGTGAAAAAGTTCAAGAACAGTGAAAAGGTCAATAACAGTGAAAAGGACAACGGTATTGAAAAAGGTCAAGAACAGTGAAAAGGACAAGAACAGTGAAAAGGACAACAACAGTGAAAAAGACAAGAACAGCGAAAAAGACAAGAACAGTGAAAAAGGACAAAAACAGTGAAAAAGGACAATGACAGTGAAAAAGACAATGATGGTGAAAAAGGACAAGAACAGCTAAAAGGACAACGAAAAAAGACAATAAGTGAGAAAAGGACAAGAACAGTGAAAAAGGACAAGAACAGTAAAAAAACAACAGTGAAAAAGGACAACGGCAGTGAAAAAGGACGACAGTGAAAAAAAAAAAACAACAGTGGAAAAGGACAACAGCAGTTAAAAAGGACAATGACAGTAAAAAAAACAACAACAGTGAAAAAGGACAATAGCAGTGAAAAATTACAAGAAACAGTAAAAAGAACAATGACAGTGAAAAAGGACAAGAACAGTTAAAAGGACAATGGCAGTGAAAAAGTTCAAGAATAGTGAAAAGGACTGTGAAAAGGTCAAGAACAGTGAAAAGGACAACGGTATTGAAAAAGTTCAAGATCAGTGAAAAGGACAAGAACAGTGAAAAGGACAAGAAGAGTGAAAAGGACAAGAACAGTGAAAAAGACAACGACAGTGAAAAGGGCAAGAACAGTGAAAAGGACAACGGCAGTGAAAAAGACAACAACAGTGAAAAAGACAACAACAGTGAAAAGGACAACGACAGTGAAAAAGGACAACGACAGTGAAAAAAAACAACAGTGAAAAAGGACAACAACAGTGAAAAGGACTAGAACAGTGAAAAGAACAACGGCAGTGAAAAAGGACAAGAACAGTGAAAAGGACAATGACAGTGAAAAAGACAACGACGGTGAAAAAGGACAAGAACAGCGAAAAGGACAACAACAGTGAAAAAGGACAAGAACAGTGAAAAGGATAACGACAGTGAAAAAGACAAGAACAGTGAAAAAGACAACAACAGTGAAAAGGACGACAGTGAAAAAGAACAACGACAGTGAAAAAACAACAACAGTGAAAAAGGACAACAACAGTGAAAAGGACAAGAACAGTGAAAAGAACAACGGCAGTGAAAAAGGACAAGAACAGTGAAAAGGACAACGACAGTGAAAAAGACAACGACGGTGAAAAAGGACAAGAACAGCGAAAAGGACAACAACAGTGAAAAAGGACAAGAAGCGAGAAAAGGACAAGAACAGTGAAAATGGACAAGAACAGTGAAAAAGGACAATGGCATTGAAAAGGACAACGGCAGTGAAAAAGTTCAAGAACAGTGAAAAGGACAACGACAGTGAAAAAGCACAAGAACAGAGAAAAGGACAACGGTTTTGACAAAGGTCAAGAACAGTGAAAAGGATAACAACAGTGAAAAAGACAATGACAGTGGGAAAGGACAAGAACAGTGAAAAGGACAACGACAGTGGAAAAGGACAAGAACAGTGAAAAAGGACAACGACAGTGAAAAGGACAAGAACAGTGAAAAGGACAACGGCTGTGAAAAGGACAATGACAGTCAAAAAGGACAGGAACAGTGAAAAAGGACGACAGTGAAAAAACCAACAACAGTGAAAAAGGACAACGGCAGTGAAAAATTACAAGAAACAGTGAAAAGAACAACGACAGTGTAAAAGGATAAGAACAGTGAAAATGGACGACAGTGAAAAGAACAACGACAGTGAAAAAGGACAAGAACAGTGAAAAGGACAATGACAGTGAAAAAGGACAACGACTGTGAAAAGGGCAAGAACAGCGAAAAGAGCAATGACAGTGAAAAAGGACAACGGCAGTGAAAAAGGACAGTGACAGTGAAAAAGGACAAGAACAGTGAAAAGAACAACAGTGAAAAAGGACAAGAACAGTGAAAAGGACAAGAACACAGGAACAGGACAAAGGCAGTGAAAAAGGACAAGAACAGTGAAAAAGGACAAGAACAGTGAAAAGGACAACGACAGTGGAAAAGCAAAATGACAGTGAAAAAAGCTGAATAAATGAATCAAATGTGTTAAAATGTCTGAGGGAGGTCAGTATAGAATGAATGATAAGACACTTCACACAAACCCAAGAGGAGATACAGCAGCTTTAAACTGCTGACAGTTGAGTTGATGTCTGAAAACAAGAGTAAACTCAACCTTTCATTAGAAACAGCTGAGAGATACGAGAGAACGTCCTCCGAGAACCACACTACGCTCTTCTTACCAGAACAGACAAACCATCAGAATTACTGAACACAGTTTAGACACAGAAATATAACAAGCACTTCAGCACTGCAGCTCTGGCCATTATGTGTTAAATGTCACAATTCGTTCATGGTTAGTTGTCCCTGTGATGTTGACAATAACAGTGTAATGTCAAAAGAATCCTGAATGTTTTCATAAATGTGTAAGTAAATCAAGCAGGTGTTACATTTTAAAATGAACTAAAACAAGTAACAGATGTGACATCACAATTCCTTTTTCCCATATAACCAATCAAAGAAGAGGCTGCTCTGTTTGTGAACAGGCCAATACCCACACACACACACACACACACACACACACACACACACACACTCTTTATAAGCTTTATTGGGGGGGGCGGTTGTGTTGGGGGAGCTGGAGCCTATCCTAGCACTCATTGGGTGGAAGGCAGGAAACAGAAACACCCTGGACAGGTCACCAGTCCATCACAGATACACAGACATGTACATTTACAACTAGGGGCAATTTAGCAATGTCCAATTGGCCTGTAGGAGGAAACCAGACCACCTGGAGGAAACCAACGAGAGCATGCAAACTCCACACAGAAAGAACCTGGTTGTGTGTGTATATATATATAAACAATGTAAAGGACATTATTGTGCAGAAAAATGGACATATAGTGACGTTAAACATGAGCTGTTGTGCTTTATTAACAGCTGTAGTTGGCCACAGTTACGCCGGACACAAAGGGAGTGTTAGCTTTAGCCTTTCGCTGTGGAGTCCAGTAAACTTCCAGCTCTAGACTGACCCGGCTCTTCTTGTTCTGACAGATATATTTCCTAAAAGAAGCTCAGCCCCACCTTCACAATAAGAGTCCATTGTAGAATAAACCCAGAGAATAACTGTAGTACAACATATAAATAAATACATTTAATATTTACATTACATTAAATTAAATTACATTCCATTATGGCTCCTTTAAATGTAGCTATATTCTTTTGTCAAGCTTATTTAATGTTTATTTATTATAGAAATAATTATTTATTATGTAAATCTTAATATAAATTGTATAAATCTCGTGGTACTTTTAAGATACAGACAGTGTGTAAATCTAAATGAAGGCGTGATAATGTGATAGGCACTGACCCGAGCTCACACTCTCCGCTAATAAACTCTTCAACAATACAATAAACTACAGAGAGAAAGGAGGAGTCAGCTTATCAGCTTATTAACTAAAAACCAATAAATCTGTGATTAATAATGCAGCTATTCAGAGCCTGATACATCAGAACTGTTAAAGGGGAATTCCACCCATTTTTCCAAAGTTCTCTGACAAATTAAGTGGTTAAGATGTAAACAAAGTCATTCAGAGTAGTTTGGTGTGAAACGCTCTGTTCTAGATAAACTTAACAAATCAGAACTGTTCACAGTGGTGGTGATAGGAACTAGACGTCCACCTCTAAAAGCTCCCTCACAGAAAGTTATTACATGAAATAGTTATGAATACCCTGCCTGATGTCTGAGACAATGTTTTATGATAGTTTTGAGAACTTACACTCCATTCATGGTGGAGGGATACATAATATGCAGGGCATTGTGAGGCAAAATAGTCCCCAAAGAAAGAAAACTTATTTCAGATTTTCCACTATTTTCCCATCATCAGCATTCCATATAAAACAAGTAGGTTCGTTCTCTGGAGGTATTCTTGTCCACTACAAAACCACTGGCTGCAGCACCACCTGGGGTGAAAGCAGGGAGTTGGAGAAAACTATCTGTCCAGGATCAGTACAGTCATGAACTGGATTAACTGACTATCCAGGATCAATCCAGTCATTAACTAGGTTAACTGACTATCCAGGATCTATACACTCATGAACAGGATTAACTGACTGCCTGGGGTCAATAGAGTCATGAACAGGATTGCCTGACTGTCTGGGATCAATTCAGTCAATAAAATGATTAATAGGCTATTCTGGATCAATATAGTCATGAACTGGATTAACTAACTATCCAGAGATCAATACTGTCATGAGCTATATTAATTGATTATGCAGGGTTAAACACAGTCATCAACTAGATTAATTGATTATCCAGGATCAGTACAGTCATGAATTACATTAATTAACTATCCATGGATAAACACTGTCATTAACTAGATTAACCGATTATCCAGGAACAATCGAGTCAAGAACTGGATTAACTGACTATCCAGGATTAATCCAGTGATGAAATGGATTAACCGACAATCCAGAATCAATACAGTCATGAACAGGATTAAGTGATTATCCAGGATCAGTGCAATCAGTAAGAAGATTAACAGGCTATCCAAGATCAATAAAGTCATGAACTAGATTAATTGACTATCCATGATCAGTACAGTCAGATGTTGAATTCACTGGTTTTCCAGGATGAATGCAGTCTTGGATTAGATTGAATGCCTATCCAGGATCAATACAGTCATTGACTGGATTGAATGACTATCCAGGATCAAAACAGTCCTGAACTGAATTACATGATTATCCAGGATCAGTGCAGTCTGTAATATGATTAACTGGCTTTCCAAGATCAATAGAGTCATGAACTAGATTAACTGACTATCCACGATCAATACAGTCATTTACTGGATTAACTAACAATCCATGATCAATATCATCAGTGGTAGGATTAACTGGCTGTGGAGGATTAAAACAATAGCAGGATTCATTTACTAGATATAAATCTCAGATTACCACAGTAATTAAAAGGAGTTCATGCAGGTTCCAGAAGAAATACAGTCATGAACGATGTCCATTTGACCATCCAGGATCAGCAGCTATTGGCTACCCAGGACAACTAGATAAGCTCTAGATAAGTGGATCAGTTAGGTATTTATTAATGTTGTCATGCATATCCTTAAAAATCACACTTTTCTAAGATTTACTGTTTGATAAACATAACCTTACTACCCAGATAGCAGACTAGCAATGCTACATAGTAAGATAACTGAATAGCCTGAATGAGAGACTCGACATTATCTATCCACACATTATCTATCCACACATTATCTATCCACACATTATCTATACACTGTCAGTGGATACAATTACTTGATTAAAGTTTTGTACCCATTTGTTTTATCCTAATATATTTAAGCATATATAAATAACGTATTAACGTTATGACGTAATAACGTATGGAAGTAATGCATGTATTTGTGGAGTTACCTGTTGCTCTGCACGAGCAGGACTGGTAGGAATTTGAAAAACAGAAAAAGTGCAGGCACAAATCACTGATTGGACGATAGCGGAATTTATTCAGGAAAAGAAAATAAATGATTATCCAGGATGAGGCGCCACTTATGAAAATCAGATCGCGCTCAAAAGGTCACTGAAATGTTTGAAATCTGCTGAAATCTTTATTTCTGACTGAAATGCAGAAGCGACTGTGCTGGGTCTTTAAACACTGGTATGATCTTCATAGGAGAGACTTTACAGACATTCATGAACAATGGAAAGACCCTCTCAGTGAATCTGTGGGACACTGTGTGTAAGTGTCTGTTAGTTAGACCATCAGAGAATGAGAGCTTTCCTCTCTCCCAGTCCAGCTGCACTCTGATCTTCTGGAGATTCTGGGCCACTGAGAGGGGAGTTCCAGGCTGTGGTGACGAACCTGCTGCATATTGTCCATTCAGATACCACAGTGACCAGACTCCACTCCTGGAGAAAATCTCTCCCTTCCTCTCAGCAGACTCCGTCATCACCCCCAATATCCAGAGTTTATCTCCCACTTCAACATCCCAGCAGTGCGTCCCTGAGTTAAAGCCCTCGGAGCCCAGCACACACGCCAGCTTATCAAACCTCTCTGGATTATCAGGAAGCTGCTGCTTCTCATCTCTGAATCTCACACTGGTCAGATCATCAGACAGGACGAGTTTAGGATGAGCAGTGTTGGGATCCAGAGTTACAGGAGCTGAAAGAGAAGAAATACAAGCTTGTGATATATTTTATTACAGTAATCATGAATCAGGTTGGTTAATTAGGCACATGTTTCATTCTGTAATCTATAGTTATGTGTGTTTTATTTAGAAAGTGATGCTTCAGAGTGAACATTAACAAATACAGTGTTCTGAAAAAGTCAGACACCTTCATTTATCTAAAATCCAGTCAAAACAGTTGTTAGCAGAGTTTTTCAGGAGATATTTTTGAGCAGATTAGATAAAAGAAAATCCAGAGAAAAGAGGAAAGTCAAAGAAATATAAGAGATAAAACAGGAGTTTCCAAAACTGGAGTTCAAAACATGATTAAAAGCTACAGAGAAAATGGGACCCCTAACAACCATGCAAGACCTGGTAGACCACCAACACTGTCCTCATCAGATAAACAGCTTTTTCTTGATGCTAAATATATGAGACGAACTAATAAAGAAAGACTGAGTCTGAGAGCGAGACTCACCAAACTGAACAATCTCCTGCATCTTCTCCCAGACTGTGAACTTCAGGTTGGCCAGATGTTCAGCCACATGGAGCAGCTCTCCTGAAAGCCTCTCTGGATCCTGCAGTGTGCACTGGGTTCTGGAAGAACATTCAGGAGTCAGTGCTGCTGTGATTTTGGGCTCAGAATCACAGAAAGAAGCAGGAGACACAACACTCACCTTTTCAGAGTGGCCTTGTAGTTCTGAAAAACAATGAGGGTAAAATAAATACATTTATTTACTTATTAAATAACAGTGTTACCTTGATACAGTGTAAAAACCAAAGACTAGAAATAAAGTATTTTTCATTTTGGTTGGTTCTGAACAGAAATGATAATTAACTGTGTCCCCTTTTGGTGACCAGTTAGAATGAAATAAAAGAACTTTTAATTACATTATTCAGATATAGTTTAGTGTACATATGATAGGCTTTAACTACTAACACCCCAGAGTCCAGACCTCAACACACTGAATGTGTTTGGGATTATTTGGATCATGAGAAGCAGAAAATGCAGCTAAGACTGAACTTTGGATGTATGTAAAAATATCCCTGCAGATTTCACTGAAAAACTACAAGTGAGTCTCCTGAAAAGAATGGAAGCTGTAATCAAGGTAAAAAGTGGACAGTGAATATTATAGTTAGCTGTTGAGGCTTCTGTGTAATATTATGTAAAAATCTGTTTTTTTCCTGGTGCTAAAAAATGAATAACTTGAAGAAATGGTAAATATCTGAGTACATAATAAATATCTGCTATAAAATTACAGTAGTTGTCCACCTTGTCAAGGAGAGATTCATGACAGGGAGGATATTTTTATCTAGAATTAACATCTGATCAACTCATGATTGACCTTCAGATAGAAAAGTGTTAAACTGTTCAAGGTGACCTCACACTGTTTCACAAACACAACTTATCTACTCTGCAGTTCCCTAAACTACCAGCAGATGCTGCTCTACTACAAATCTAACCCCCATTATGAGTCTAATTCAGGTGTGATTTTAATGCCATTCTCTTCTTCACACTCCCACAGAATGAACAGATCAGCGGAGAAACGAAAGTAAAGTCTCTCTTTCTCTGCTCGCTCTGTTCGTCTCTGTGTGCAGTAAAATGGCAGAAGCTGCTCTAAAAACTCTGGACTCTTTCAACTGTCCGATCTGTCTGGATCTACTGAAGGATCCAGTGACTATTCCCTGTGGACACAGCTTCTGTCTGGACTGTATTAAGGTCTACTGGGGTCAGGGTGATCAGAGGGGGGTCTACAGCTGCCCCCAGTGCAGACACAGCTTCACTCCAAGGCCTGTTCTCAACAAGAACACCATGCTGGCTGAACTAGCTGAGGGTCTGAGGAAGACGAGGCTCCAAGCTGCTCCTCCTGCCGGATCTCCTGCTGGATCTGGAGATGTGGAGTGTGACGTCTGCACTGGATCAAAACTCAAAGCTGTTAAGTCCTGTCTGGTGTGTCTGGCTTCTTACTGTGAAGCTCATATTCAGCCTCATTATGAATCTCCTGCGTTAAAGAAGCACAAACTGGTTGAAGCCTCCATGAATCTGCAGGAGAAGATCTGCTCTCTTCATGATAAGCTTCTAGAGGTTTTCTGTCGCACTGATCAGCAGTGTATTTGTCTGCTGTGTGTAATGGATGAACACAGTGGTCATAAGACAGTTTCAGCTGCAGCAGAAAGATCTGAGAAACAGGTAAGAATTTACTGAAAGTCCTGCTATAACCAGTTTGTAAACATCTGAAGCAGCACAGTGAGTGAACTTCAGTCAGACACACCCAGCTGTAATAAACACACCGATAGATGTGGGACTGGTAGTGTATAAAGTGTCTGTTAAACATTTTATGGAAGGTGAGATAAAAGGTAGTGTTGTTCTGGTTCAAGTCAAAAGAACCTGACTTAAGTTGTTCTAGAATAAATGCTGTGTCATTTTTATTACATGGTGGTTGAGGTGTCAAAAGCAAGCTGAGGTGGGCGTGGCCTGGAGTCAGGAAGCAGAGCAAGGACTTTCCTCAGGCCCCAGATAGTCCAGAGCCAGTCCTGTATATGGGTCATTCTACTAAATTGGTTCAAAGTCAAATTTGAAAACAATTTTCAGAGAGCCCATGAGGTAGTTTCAATTTTCTGGAGTGTTATCTTTAGATAACGAGTTTATTATCTTGTGATCTCAAGATTATAAAGTTGTTTTCTTGAGATAATGAGTTAATTATCTTGTGATCTCAATATGACAAAGTTGTTATCTTGCGATAATGAGTTAACAAGTTAATCAAGATAACAGTCCAGAAAAGTAGAGCAACCGCTCGTGGCTTCTCTGGACGTCCATGTTTAACTAACTTTAAGATTATAATTTTGGACTTTAAACTAAATTATTTAGCTTTGATTGAGGTGATACCTTAATCATGTTTATCTCATTAAAATTAATGATTTAACATTCCATTTTGTCCCAAACAAAAAACATTATAACACTACCAAAACTTTACCAGTAGTAACAATTTTAGCTCAATTTGGGCAGAACTCAAAAACACCAGCCAGTACAGGACGAGCAAACACAACTTTGAACAGTTGTGTGACAACACTGAACACTGAGTTTCAGACTTTGGGACACCTTTACTTCAAAACAATGAGATCTAACTGGTCGCCATGTAGCCATGAGGGACTGGGATACAGTCTCACTTCCTGCTCTAAAATGCAGGGTGTGGCTAAAATTAAAACTCCAGCTATGAACTAAATATGTATTTCGGTAGTGACATAAAAACGAGACAGCATTTTTAAAAGAAATGAAGAAGATCCTGAAAAAAAAATTGAAAAAAATAAAGAATTATTTTCACAAGTTAAAATTTAGTGGTTCGGGTTAACAGAAAGTGAAGTATATTTAAAGGAATAGTTTTATAGAAGGCGGCAAAAACACTCTTAACTTCTAGTATAAGTTGAGGTCTGAAGTTCTATGCGTCCCGTTTTTGCAGGTTTGGAATGTTTAAATTAAGGGGGTCCCTGGTCCAAAGCCCCATAGGGAGTAGGCCTCTCACTTTCTCCGTTCTTCTCTTAGTTCCAAATAGATCAGATCATTTTAAAAAGGACCATATGTTTTGTCTCCTGTTTCAACAACAAGAACCATATATAAGCAGTTGGAATATTCTGTTCTAGGGGGGACACTTTAGAATTGGCACGGATCCTCTCTCAGGTACTTTATAGTGCTTGATATGATACTGTTTTACTTTGTAATAAACATCTTTTACAAGCATGACAGTGTCAGCGGAGTCTCCTTCATCATCTTCACATCATCGCTACTTAATAAACAACAAAAGTAACCTATAAATGTTGATTTTGTATATATTTAGCTGATTACTGTCTCAATTAACACCTTGGGTTTATATAGACCATAACATTACACTTATGAATATCTATGGTCTAAATACTTAATTATTTATTAAAATGTTTTGGTTTTTTTTTTCTGTAGGACTGCAGTTTGGATCCATATATTCAAATATAACTGGTCTGTCAACATGCAAAGCTGCAGAGTAACTGAACTTCAGTCAGACACCCAGCTGTAATAAAACACAGTGAAAGACATGAGACTGTTAGTGTGTAAGGTGGTGCACTATGTCTGTAAAACATTATGAAATGTTAGAGACATTCTTAAAAAGTGAAATCAAAACAAATTAACAAAACAAAAGACCCAGATTTAAACTGTACTTAAATAAAGGCTGTTTCATTGTCATTACATGGAGTTTGTGGTTAAGGTGTACAGAGAAATGATGTGGTGGGCATGGCTTGGAATCAGGATCAGAACAAGGCCTTACTTCTGGATTCTGAAAAGCCCATAGCTTGCCCTGTATATACCACACAGACTGGTTTGGCTCAGATAAATAAATGTTCTAAAATATAACTTTTCAATGACACTTTCTAACAAAATAAGGGCCAAAAATTAGCTATAATCTGTAAGCGATTTCAGAAAAAAAGGCCAGTCAAAGCAACTTTTTGAAAAGGATTACTAGAATACATTTTTATGTATATAATGTTTTCCAAGTGGTTGTAAAGAGAACAGCAGTCAGCATGTAAATGTGACACATGAAGTTTTGTTGTATGTTGTCTACAGAAGCAGCTGGTGGAGAATCAGAGGAAATTCCAGCAGAGAATCCAGCAGACGGAGAATAAACTGCAGGAGCTGAGACAGGCTATGGAGAGTCTCAGGGTGAGTAAACTGACCAGAGGAGAGGACACCAGCTGACCACTTTTCAGAGCCATTTCAGAGCTCAGTCAGAGCTCTCCTCCAGTCAGCCAGTGAGGAGCCCAGTGTTGGGTCACTTTCCAGCCCCACTGAGCCCCACTGTGGAGAAGTGAGTGAAAGAGCTGCTTCAGATGAAGCCCCTCCTCTCTGTGTGTCTCCTAACAGCGCTCTGCACAGGCAGCAGTGGAGGACAGTGAGAAGATCTTTACTGAACTGATTGAGTCCATCGAGAGACGACGCTCTGAGGTGAAAGAGCTGATCAGAGCTCAGGAGAAGACTGAACTGAGTCAGGCTGAAGAGCTCCTGAAGAAACTGGAGCAGGAGATTGCTGATCTGAGGAGGAGAGACGCTGAGCTGGAGCAGCTTTCACACTCAGAGGATCACATCCATTTCCTCCAGGTAACATCACTGACTCTCTCATCATCTACAGAAGATGTGTCAGCCTTTTCACTGTGGATTTACCCTCTTTAGGCTATTTTAGAAATCTCTATGTGTGTGTCTCTTCATCTCTGCAGAGTTTCCAGTCTCTCTCTGCTCCTCCTCAACCTGCACACTTACCCCGTATCACAATCAGTCCACAGTTCTCCATGGAGGAACTGAAGAAAGCTGTGACTGGAGTGATGGAACGAGTGAAACCAGAAATAGTCAAGTTCTCTGGAGGTAGAATAAATATGTAAAGATGAATCCTAAAAAAGAGCATATAATTCCTTTATCTTCATTTTAATAGTCTGTATGTAACGCTCGGACAGAAAACCAGACGTGTGCGGATGGTGAGTGCAGGTGGTTTAATCTAAACCAAGCGGCCGTAGTCAAAAGGGGAAAAACAGAGATCGTAGTCAAAAAACAGTCCGAAAGTCAAAACACAGATCATACACACAAGCGAAAGTACCAAAGGAATAGGCAAGAGGCAAAAACGGAGTCAAACGAAGCAAAAAGGTCAAACACGGTAAACAATCAGAACAGGATGAAAAACGCTCAGTAGTCTCGGAGAAACAATACCTCGCAGTGATTCTAACTAAAGCCCGGGCTTATCTACTCTAAACTACCTGTCATATGATTATCAACACAGGTGCAAGCAGTCAAAACTCAGGGGATTGTGAGCGCTGATAGGAGCGCCTGTGAGAGTCTGAAGTCACATGAGACTCCATAGTATCCTGGGAAAAGGAGTTCTCGTCAGAGTCGGATTCTGAGTGCGGCTGCTCAGTCACATGATCTCCCAGAGAATTCTGGGAGATGATGTCCGTTTCCTCCATAGAGGGAGCCGAATGCATGACACTGTAATACCATTTCATGTCAGATTTGTCAGAATGTCTAACAAATCCAAGTCTAGAGGGTCACAGTCACATAGACGTCTTTTAGAATAAACTTTAGTTTTATTGGAGCTTCAAAATACCAAACTACACTTTGTAAAGACAGATTTGTATGTTAGCAGTGATTTTTATTATCATTATAATGTCTATTTCTGTTCCACTGACCATTGGCTACTCATATGATAAACGACTATATATTTTTATTTATGATTAAGATAATATATAAAATATACAATTTGATAGATGAATATGATTTTGCTTTGTGGCTGCTGTGTAAGATTTTCCTGCATTTTCAGGGATTGTATCTTCATTCATGACGCCTGCTACTTGGCAGAAACCACATGAAATCCATCAGTTACCTGAACCAAAGACCAGAGAGGACTTCCTGAAATGTGAGTATCACAGATTTACTCAACCACAGACACACATTTACACCTTTATGTCTTCAAATTTATTCTTTGTCAGCAGTGTCCTTCTCTAGTTTCTTCAGAAGCTCTTGAGAGGTTGTTCAGACTCAGTGTAGCTGATATATATATTTATGAATGAAAATCATCTATGAATGATATTTTTCATTTGCGACAAACTCTCCAAATATAAGTAAGAACATAAAAAGGTCAGTAGTTCTTTGTTTAAAAGTCAGTAGTTCTGTTCAGCTCGTCCAGCTGCTGGATATCAAACCAGAATTAGACACAGTCCTGCAGTTCAGCTCCTGCAGCTTCACTGGATGGGAAATGCAGATTGTGATTTTATGTTCATATTCAGAACTGATTAACATTATCAGTGAGACATTTCCTTAAGGGACAACAAACATGTCATATTAATATAGTTTAACACTTGTATGATCATTTTCTGTTGCAGTGTGACTCTGAGTTCAGGGTCAGATCACTGATTTCACTCTTTATTGAAACAGCTCCCTCTGAGTTTTAGATCTAGAGAAGTTCAGCCACACACCCTGCTCACACTGACCGCACACACCTGGAAGAACATACAGTGGTACACAAAGGTTTGGGTGCCTCTTGTCAAATTACATGTTTAGTTGATTTTCTAAGTAAAAGTAAGTGAACATCCTTCACAGAGATCATCCTTCAACATGCTTTAATACACAGTTACTGTTCATTTACTGAATCGAAAAGAATAGAACATAAAATGTGGTCTGTGCAAAGGTTATGTTTCATTTTTTTTCCTGAAATATGCTAAACTCTATAAATATATATAAATAGAAAAAAAACTATAAATAGAAATTGTGCACTAAAATGTGCAGAAAAATGTCATATTTATCTGTGTTCTTTGAAGAAGGTGTGTTCACTTATTTTCACTTAGACAATCAACAAAGCATGTAATGAACCTGAAGGTGTTCATACTTTTTCCACTGTACATAAACTGTATGTAGAAATTCATACATCATAACTGTATTTCAGAATCAACACATCAGTCTTTGGTGAAAATCCTCATTTTACTACATTCACTTCATGAACTGGAGCAGCAGCTGTAACTGCCAGTTGTTGAGATGGTGGGATTGGTTGAGAGTGATGATGTCACACTTCAGCTCTAGAGCAGCTAAAATGTAAAATGCTTACACATTTGGTTCTTCTGGACAATTAAAGACAAATTAAAAACAGATTTATTTATTATTTGTTTTTAGATTTTTAAATTTGCCTTCCATGTAAACAAAACCAGTCTTTTCTAGTTCTGTTCTGTTCTGTATTCTGTTATTGTTTCTGCTCCTTTTATTCACTGGACGCCATGTTTACTCAGTACTGCTTAAAACTGACCTTGATATTTATTTTAATGTGTGATTTTGTTTTGTGTCTTTATTTGCACAAATACTTTTGAAGAAATAGGACTAATTTTATTTTCTCTCCTCCATCAGATTCCTGTCAGCTCACTCTGGATCCAAACACAGTACACAGTCTGCTCGCTCTGTCTGAGAGGAACAGAAAAGTAACAGTGATGTGGGAGATCCAAAAACATCCTGATCATCCAGAGAGATTTGATGGAGTGCAGCAAGTTCTCTGTAGAGAGAGTCTGACTGGACGCTGTTACTGGGAGGTCGAGTTTAGCAAGAATAATGTTGATATTGCAGTGTCTTATAAAGGCATCAGCAGGAAAGGTATTGAGTCTGAATTTGGCTCTAATGATCAGTCGTGGAGTCTGTTCTGCTCCGACTCAAGATTCTTTTTCAGTCACAATAATAAAGAGTCTGATCTCTCTGTGAACTCCAGCTCCTCCAGAATAGGAGTGTATGTGGATCACAGTGCAGGAATTCTGTCCTTCTACAGCATCTCTGACACAATGACCCTCCTCCACAGAGTCCACACCACATTCACTCAGCCCCTCTATCCCGGATTTGCGGTTTTTCGTTATGGTCATTATCTTCAGATCTGTGATTTTAATTAATTTAAATGCTAATAATTCTACAGTCTTATGTGGGCGACTAAAAAAACTGGCGGACTGTTCAAAACAGCATAGAATGCAGCATCTTTAAATCTGTCCTGTATGTGATAAACACTATGGAATGTGTACTTTTATTTGATTCAGATTTAAAAATGTCTTTTACACCGTGTATTTCAGTGTTAAATAAATAAATAAACATTTTGATCAAATCACAATATACATATTATGGTTCTGCTTTATTAGAACACAAACACTGCAAATCATCACATGCTATATCAATATATCAACATAATGCTGTCTATTTACTAAATATGACTTAAATCATTCTAAAACTTCCTGAAATGTCTAACCAGTATTCAAGACAGTGGATTAGAATTTTAGAATCGATGGTATAAAAGCTGCACAAAGATCCAATGAGACCAGAATAGAAGGACTTTGTGAGTCAGTGCTGAGTCTGAGCTCATTCACAACACGACCCAATACTGTCTCAGTACTGCGGTTACAACAAAAACCTGATTCAAACTTCTTAATAACTTTGCACAGATTTTGTAAGATAAATCTCCATGAGACACACTAAGAGAAAGGTTAGAGTTATTAGTCGGTCTGTGGTGGAAAAAAGGACATTAGTGTTACCTTTGTGTTGATTAACCCCTTAAAATCTCAGGCTTATTACATACTAAAGCTTATTATTTAGTAACTACAGGGACTTCAGTGCAAACTGGCTGAGCTATTTTTAGGGTATAGAAGTGTGTAATAAGACGTTGGGCCTGCTGGTGGTCCTGGCCGTTTAAGGGGTTAATTACACTGGAGAGGTGTGACTGTCTGGATATTTTCACAGCATTATTGTAGGTGGAGATCTGCTCTTTGAGAATATTATAATGTACCTGCAGCTCAGTTTTCCTCCATCAGTGCTCTGATTTATGACAGTTTCTCCTGAGCTGGTGTATTTCATTTGTAGGTGTTCAGAGAGGGTACTTCAAATCAAATGTCTCTAGAAGTCTAATGAATTGCTTTACTGTCTGATGGGTTATCAATATTTAAGTCAAAGTCCCAGAGAGAAGAACTTTATCACAGCTTGTGGATGTGATTGTTAGTAATTCTGCAGTTTCTGCTAAATGTAACATCCGTTCACTCTTTGTCCTGGTCTTTCTCTGTTTTTGCTGTTTTCTTGGTCTCCCAGTGCCGTGTGTTTTTGTATGTCTGTCATGTGCCTTTATTTTCTTGTTGCATGTGCCTTTGTTGTTGTTTTGTTGTTGTCTCCTCCCTGGTCCTGCCCCCTTGATGTCTATTCCACCTGCATGTAGTCTATAGCCCCGCCCTCTTATTGGTCTCAGGTTTTTTAGGTTCAGTTGATGTAAAATGTTCATTTGATGCACATGATGATTTGGTGGTGGTCTAGAGTCTATAGTGTCACCTCCACAGGCAGATTAATGCACAAGCTTACCTGGGCTGAAGGGGTCAAGCGTAACAAAGAAAACCTTTCAGAGAAACAAAGTCCAGAAAAATGTGTTCCAGGCCTGAAACATTACCACACATGATTGCTGCCAAGACATAGAAGTGCATGGCATTGCTGATCAATAAATAAAGCAGCACATTGAAAAAGCCAACACTGCAAATGTGAATGATTTGTTAGAGTAGTTTGCAAATCATCAGATGAAGTTTATACACATAATGTTAATATAAAGTTAGTGCTGGAAAGAAAATGCTGCACTACCTTGCTTTTGTTTTTGTTTTTTTAACAATAACAATTATTAACAATTTCGGTACAGTAATGAATGATTGTGTCATAAAATGCACCAACACACAGTCCATTAAATAGCAGCATTCAATGATAAAAATTCACTTTGTAAGTGGCCTTTGTTTATCCGAATAGCACTATTATGATTATGCTAAAATCCACTAGCAAAAGGGATTTGCGATGTTATGGTTAGTGCCAAGCTAACAGGGGTGTATATTCACTTTCCCACACATGCTTTAATGAGTTTAACTTGATTATGGCCTGATATTACATCCCAACCATAGGCTCAGGTCTAGGAGGAGGGAGGGACAGTAACTAAAGGATGGAGGAGCTCAATACAGGGGTACAGAGACCAGCAAGCCAGAAACCAAACAAATGAGCCAAGAGCTGAGACAACAGTCACGTGATGCTCAGGGCTGATGACAAACTCTGGCACACTGCTTTTAAAGTCCAAGTTCCACCTCCTTTTGCTCATTTCTGCAGGCTGATTGGCCAAATGATGTCCAGGAGGTGATGGTGATTGACACCCCACACAACCTATGAGGAAAAGAGACAGCCAAAAGAGCAGGAGAAGTGCAACAGAGAGGGGAGAAAAAACAAACACAGGTGTGCTCAGGCACTGACACGTAACACCTGATTAACTCCAGCTTAGAAACCCTGACATTTAAATCTTGTACGACATGATTATAACAGTCTTTACATTCTGTATGTTGCTGTTTTTAAGTAAATATTTAAGCAAATATTTTAAGTTAAAGTTAAACTCTGAATGGTAAAATTGCATTCATGACATGTAAAAGGATCTGCAGCTGCAACTGCAACTGCCAAAAACAGTGACATTTTTAATTAAGCCTAGTAAAGACCTATGTGTCGTTGTTTTAGGGTAGAGTTTGTATTTTTTCATGTTAAATGTCTATTTATTAATTATATTAATTACTTATATGTATCACTTGCATTCATGTATATATTCAAATATATTTATTTTTAACCTGCACTAGCCATTCAGTGTTTAAGTTAATGCTGCATTTTCATTACACTGAGCCAGATTGCCTCCCTCGCCAGCTGTTAGATGCTTTGGGGGTGTCACCAAAACACAAGCAAGTTTAAAGTTCGTGCCTCTTTATATGACAAATTCTGTTTTATGTATACTGTCTAAAAATAAAAAGTAAATAAATAAAAAATTGACATGTTACTGCTTTAAGGTTCAGGACTCCAAACTTAAAGCACCCTCTTGTGCCCCGTATGTATGGTATGTTTAGTACTGTTTCAGGTCTGTACTTCTAACACTAAGATGAATGTTGAATATTGAAATATCTGAGTCCCTCCTCAGTCAGTGTTCTGGATCTGTGTTCTCGTCACACTCGTACAGGTGAGGTTGGGTTAGTGTGACAGTATTTCTACCCTGTGCTCATTCTCAGCCTCAGACGCTCATACAGGTACAGTCTGATATCTGTTACACATTAAGCTGCTACCAATATCAGGTTTTTGTCAGGTGCATTTTGATTGGCTGTCTACATGTCCAAAGGTTTGCATGTCCATGCATTGTTTCTAATCTGTAAAATGGTAAACAGTAAACATTGAAATCTTTATTTCTGACTGACATGCAGAAGCGACTGTGCTGAGTCTTTAAACACTGGTATGATCTTCATAGGAGAGACTTTACAGACATTCATGAACAATGGAAAGACCCTCTCAGTGAATCTGTGGGACACAGTGTGTAAGTGTCTGTTAGTTAGACCATCAGAGAATGAGAGCTTTCCTCTCTCCCAGTCCAGCTGCACTCTGATCTTCTGGAGATTCTGGGCCACTGAGAGGGGAGTTCCAGGCTGTGGTGACGAACCTGCTGCATATTGTCCATTCAGATACCACAGTGACCAAACTCCACTCCTGGAGAAAATCTCTCCCTTCCTCTCAGCAGACTCCGTCACCACCCCCAATATCCAGAGTTTATCTCCCACTTCAACATCCCAGCAGTGCGTCCCTGACTTAAAGCCCTCGGAGCCCAGCACACACGCCAGCTTATCAAACCTCTCTGGATTATCAGGAAGCTGCTGCTTCTCATCACGGAATCTCATACTGGTCAGATCATCAGACAGGACGAGTTTAGGATGAGCAGTGTTGGGATCCAGAGTTACAGGAGCTGAAAGAGAAGAAATACAAGCTTGTGATATATTTTATTACAGTAATCATGAATCAGGTTGGTTAATTAGGCACATGTTTCATTCTGTAATCTATAGTTATGTGTGTTTTATTTAGAAAGTGATGCTTCAGAGTGAACATTAACAAATACAGTGTTCTGAAAAAGTCAGACACCTTCATTTATCTAATATCCAGTCAAAACAGTCGTTAGCAGAGTTTTTCTGGAGATATTTTTGAGCGGATTACATAAAAGAAAATCCAGAGGAAAGAGGAAAGTCAAAGAAATAAAAGAGGTAAAACAGGAGTTTCCAAAACTGGAGTTCAAAACATGATTAAAAGCTACAGAGAAAATGGGACCCCTAACAACCATGCAAGACCTGGTAGACCACCAACACTGACCCCATCAGATAAACAGCTTTTTCTTGATGCTAAATATATGGACTTGTTCTGTATGAGACAAACTAATAAAGAAAGACTGAGTCTGAGAGTGAGACTCACCAAACTGAACAATCTCCTGCATCTTCTCCCAGACTGTGAACTTCAGGTTGGCCAGATGTTCAGCCACATGGAGCAGCTCTCCTGAAAGCCTCTCTGGATCCTGCAGTGTGCACTGGGTTCTGGAAGAACATTCAGGAGTCAGTGCTGCTGTGATTATGGACTCAGAATCACAGAAAGAAGCAGGAGACCCAACACTCACCTTTTCAGAGTGGCCTTGTAGTTCTGAAAAACAATGAGGGTAAAATAAATACATTTATTTACTTATTAAATAACAGTGTTACCATGACCCCATGTAAAAACCAAAGACTAGAAATTAAGTATTTTTCATTTTGGTTGGTTCTGAACAGAAATGATAATTAACTGTGTCCCCTTTTGGTGACCAGTTAGAATGAAATAAAATAACTTTTAATTAGATTATTCAGATATAGTTTAGTGTACACATGATAGGCTTTAAATAATAACCTCAAATCAACTTTTCAGTAAACTCACTTAAAGAAATCATGATGTTAAACCAAAAATATGTATCACTCATCTGTAAAAGATGGCAGCCAGTCTAGGCTCGGCTACCTGCATCAAGACATTTCCACAGCAGTAATGTAATAATCACATCACAGAGCAGATAGTTAATACATGTTATAACACATCTTCTTGTAGAATAGGGGTGTTCAGTATGATGATATGTGATAAATGACTTCACACTATGCTTTTCTGAGCATATTGTGAACAATGTCAGTACTAAAAGAACATTGACCTGCATGTTTCTCTGAAAATAGCATAATCAGTCCTGTTACACTAGATTTAGTGCAGCACTTCATTCAGTGTTTTTTTATGCTGAATAAAGAACAGGACTTTGCTTATGGTTGCTGATAGGATTTTTAAAATGTGGCACTACTAGTGCATACTGTCCTTCCAACTCATCAACCCTCATGAAAATAATTCATTGCGATCAATCAGATTATTTTATTGGTTCATCTGGATAAATCACGTTTGTCTTATTTGCTCTAATTTGATGTTAAATAAAGTTTTTTTTTTTTTCCCCATTTATATAAGCTTAATCAGACTGTATTTATTTTACTTTCAGTAGCTCAGTATTATTTTTTGCATTGTGTGAATTCATGTATTCAGTGTATTGGGACACCTACACATTACACCTACAGGAGCTTTTATGACATCCCATTCTAAGTCCACAGGCATTAATACGGAATAAGTCCCTCCTTTTCAGCTATAACAGCGTCCACTCTTCTGGGAAGCTTTCTATAAGATTTTGGAGTGTGTCTGTGTAAGGCTTCTATGCAGCTCCTCTGCCATGGAAACCCTGCCATGAAGCTCACGATGCAGTTTTTGTGCTGATGTTGATGTCAGAGGGGGGTTGTAACTCTGGTTATTGAGTCAGCAGAGTGTTGGTGACTTTTATGCTCTATGCTCCTCAGCACTCAGCGACCTGCTCTGTAACTTTACATGGTCTGAGGTTCTGTGGTTCCTAAACGCTTCCACATTTCAATAACGCCACTCAGATTTGATCGTGGAACATCTAGGAGAATTGAAATTTCACAAACTATCTTGTTGCAATGGTGGCGTCCTGTTATCCTATACCACGCTCAAGTTCAGTGAGCTCTTCAGAACGACCCATTCTTTCACAGATGATTGTAAAAGCAGACTGCATGGATGGGCGCTTGATTTTATGTATATATGTGTATCTTTATGTATGGTTTATGTATATAACAACAAAACCTTGCATGTAGTGTACATGCAATCAATGTAGCCATTGTAGCCTTTCACTCATACTGCATTACTGACTTCGGCAAAAGGTTCCCTTGACTTCAGACTCAAAGCAATTCCGTGATAAAGAAACTGTAGAAGATGGAAATAACTTTGATTTTATCAAGAGAGACATCAGTGAAACTTCTTGCCATTTTAAAGGCTGTACTTGAAAAATTGTGGAGTTGTGAGGGCGTGACTTCAGTCTGAAACTAGAGATGGTTAAACTAAGAAAATAAAAAATTGCGCTGCTACTACTTTATTGTGTTAACGCATTATTAACCACAAACCGTAAGACATTCTGTGTATCATGAAAATGTCTTCAAGTATGGTTATATAGTTTTTACAGTATCACCCACCCCTTCTATCAAACAGGCTATTCTATAATGTCCCTCATTAAGCAGCTCTGCAGGAGGGAATGTAGGCTGAGCACTGTGTGAGGAAAACAATCTGAAATTTCTATGTAAATGATAATAATGTTGTTAACTGATGATAAATGAAGATGAACTTTTCTCTCTTTATCTTTCTGTCTCCTGCACTGTGTGTTCAGTCCCTGATAATGACTGAATATTCCTCACCTGTAAGAATGAGATGTCTTCAGCTGCCATCTGCTCCTCTACGGCTCTGACTGTGTCTGAAAGTGATGATATCTCTCTGCTCATCTTCTCAATCTTCTCCTTTATCGCCTGACTCTTCTGCTCCTCTTCCTCCCTCAGTGCAGCTAACCTGGCTGCCTCTTCATCTCGTAGAAACTGGTGAAGCTTCTCAAACTCCTCCTTAATCTGCCTCTCTGTGCGCCGGGCCTGAGTCTGGAATGAAGGAGTGAATCAGATGAACTATGACTGAATATATGAAGATGCTCAGAATAGTCATTTCTGAAGTGATTCATTCTGACCTTTATATGTTCTGCAGTCTGATCCCAGCTCAGTTTACACTCCTTAAAGATCTTCAGCTTCTCCTGTAGAGGCTCCAGTGCAGCCTGGAGTTCCTTCTGGAATAAATCACTTTGTTTGTCAGAAACAAGATCAGATACAGAGTTTGGCGTTGCTGTCTCTCAAACAGATTTACACGATTATACACAAAGTTTCCAGTTTATTGGCTACATCTATCTTGTATCTCCTCTCACTGGCCATTTTATCAGAAACACCTGCCATTTAGGTGCACTTTGTACAGTTACTGACTGTAACCCATTAGATGCTGCACAATTAATCAGCCACCTTTGACTCACCTTTGTTCATTAACGGAAAGGGACCACCATTAGACCATTGCAGTCCAGATAATATTTGAGTGACTGACCATTCTCAGCACAGCAGAAATTGGTCATAGCATAGTAGTGTTTGTGATGCTGGTACAAGTGTATCAGAGTTTTTACTATTGTTAGTGTAGAGAACAGTCAACTGACCCAAAATATCCAATCAGCAGTGGTCCTGTGGTCAGAAAATGACCACCAATGAAGGGCTAGAGAAAGATCAACACGGATTGTGCATGCTTGTCATCTCTAGCTGTGCACTGGCAAAGTACCAACAAGGTAGGTGTGTCTAATAAAGTGGTCAGTAAATGTATGTTTAGCTTCAAAACCTCTAGCAAACATACATTTGCTCCCTATTAGCAACGTCCTGCTCCAGATTCTTCAGCTCTTCAGTCAGACTCAGTAAAGCCTTTTTACAGACCCCTCCAGAATCACTGGCCCCATTGTTAAAAATGACTATAGAATGCAATGAAAAAATGTTTTGTAATTTATCACTGTGACCTTACATTAAAAATATAAGAGAAATTGAATCTTTCATTGTGGTTGAATATTCAAACTATTTCAATTAAAGAATCTTTATGAATAATAAACAATAAACACCTTACCTTTGTTCTTGTTTACTAATAGAACTCTGTTTCTGCCAGTTGAGATGGTTGGAGCAGAGTTTTCCTCTGACAACCAGAGTTCAGTCTGGTTCAGTCCATACAGTCCATATATAAATACTAAACTGCAAAAACAGCTCAATTCGAATGATCTGTTTTTGGGACATCATGAAAAGCCAAATCATAGCAGTTTAGCTCCACTCATTCATGCTGAAATGAGAGGGAGCGTTTTAGCCTGAACTACTTTTTTAAATGAGGCACAATACAGAGCAGCCAATCGGAACAGAGCTCATTTACATATATATCAGTCTTAATGTCCCAATATCAAAAGCTTGTTTAATTCTAAGGGATAAAGAGATGTTGGGAAACGGTAATGAAAAATGAATTATGAATGTTTCTGGTACATAAACCCAAATAAAGATCATAAGTGGACCTCACAGAAAAACAGAATCCAAGAACAATGTAGGATATGAACCCTTTAAACACACACACACACACACACACACACACACACATACACATACATATACATACATACATACACACACACACACACACACACACATCTCATCTAAACCGCTTATCCTTCTGGGTCGCGGTGGGGTGCTGGAGCCTATCCCAGCTGTCATTGGGCGTAAGGCAGGATACACCCTGGACAGGTCGCCAGTCCACCCTTTAAACATTAACACTGATTTTCACAAAAGAGAGACCCTTGGATGTGAACGGGGGGCGCATTGTCTGTTTGAAATTTCGATCTGTTTCAGTGGTTAATATTTTTGATTTTTCATTAATTTATTGAAATTATCTGTACATTTCACTGCTCATTTTCCTGCTAAAACATCTGGAAGTTGTGGTCTTCAGGCCTCAGATGTCAAAAATATAAACTGCTTTATATTATATATATATATATATATGTGTGTATGTATATATATATGTGTGTATATATATATATATATATATTATAAAAATATATAATGGCTTTAAAGTGCTAAATTAAAAACAGACGTACTTGTTGCTTTTTGACGTTCTTAAGATTTTGTCCATCCACGTAAATAAAAACAGCATTTTCTATTTCTATTCTTTTTCTCTTCTGTTGTGTTCACTGCACCTGATAATCACTGAGCGCCATGATTTTTTTACCAGCTTTAACAACTCAATGCACATCATTTCTTTAGCTCTTTCTTTTTATGCTAGTTTACTTAATTCTTTTCTATATTTTTTATGTATTTACTCATTACTGCTTAACATTTACCTTCATTTTTACTGAGTTATTTTGGTCTGTGTCTTTATTTGTGCTTATTCCCTTAAAATCTCAGGCTTATTACATACTAAGACTTATTATTCAGTAACTACAGGGACTCTGACTGACTGAGCTATTCTTATAGAAGTGTGTAATAAAACTTTTGGCCATTTATTAGTGTATGAATGGTGATGTGTAAATAAAGCTATAATAAATCATAGTTTTAAGAAATAATATTAATTTTCTTTTTCTCTCCTCCATCAGATTCTTGTCAGCTCACTGTGGAGCAAAACACAGCAAACAGTCGGCTCGCTCTGTCTGAGAGCAACAGAAAAATAGACTCAAACACATACTGATCATCCAGAGAGATTTGATGGAGTGAAGCAAGTTCTCTGTAGAGAAAGTCTGACTGGACGCTGTTACTGGGAGGTCGAGTTTAGCATGAATTATTTTGATATTGCTGTGTCTTATAAAGGCATCAGCAGGAAAGAAGGATATAATGAGTCTGGATTTGGGTGTAATGATCAGTCCTGGAGTCTGATCTGCTCCGGCTCCAGATTCTCTTTCAGACATGATAGTGAAAAGTCTGAACTCCCTGTAAACTCCAGCTCCTCCAGAATAGGAGTGTATGTGGATCACAGTGCAGGAATTCTGTCCTTCTACAGCATCTCTGACACAATGACCCTCCTCCACAGAGTCCACACCACATTCACTCAGCCCCTCTATCCCGGATTTGCGGTTTATATTTATGATAATGTTCTTCAGATCTGTGATCTTAATCAAAATGTTAATAAAGGCTGAACATGTGTTCATCTACAGTTGTATGTGGGTGACTAAAAAATAAAAAATCTGACAGACTGTTAGAAACAACATGCAGCAGCTTTAAATCTGTCCTGTATGTGCTAAACACTATGGAATATGTACTTTTATGTAACATATATTTAAAATGTCTTTCACGCTGTGTATTTCAATGTTGTAAGTATAAAACTGAAATAAACTGAACATTTTATTAAAATCACAATATTCTTATGATGGTTTCACTTTGTCAGAACACAAATACTTCCAAACATGATATCTTAGCAGTGAAATCATCTTATAGTCAATATATCAATCAATAATAATGCATAAAACTCGCACAACTGTCTGCCAATGAACAAAGATCATATCACTACACAGTATTACTTAAACAAGTGTAAAAGTTAAGTTTCGTGTCTTCACGGTCTTACCGAGACTCGGGGCTGTGGGTTAGTTCGGTTGGCGATAGGTAGCGAGGACGAGGAAACAAAGAAGAGTGAGGGACTCGGCATTAGAGTTCGGTGGAGCCACTTTTAATGTAGAAAACACAACTGCTTCGGCTACTCGTTGCTGCAGGTCAGAGAAAAACCATAACAACTCTCCTCTGCTTCTTCTACACACACTCTCTCCTTTTTAACTCCACCTCCTTCACATACGTGACACTGATAACTTTCTTCATTTAACAGCAGCCTTAATGACTAAAACATTCACAGCTTATTCAAACTAACAATTATTATAATAGCAAGTTATTGCTCTTATATATACTCCCTCACCCAAAAAGAAATGTCCTCATTTCTATCTTTAGCAACAAAGAATCAAAAGAAGAAAAGAAAAGGTGTTGCAGAAGTATAACTAAAACAACAGATAAGGGAGGATAAGGGCCATGCTGAGGCCAATACCTAAATTAAATCAGAACAACAACAGTCCCAAACAATTAAAGGAACCAATAAACAAGTTCAATCAATACATATGAAAGTCTTTGAGGTGCGCAGGCACCCGACGCTGGCGGCGAGCTGATCCCATGGGGGCAAGGGATTGGCCGGGAGATGGGTCCTGAGGGATAAGAGAGGGGCCTGGGGGAGCATGTTTAGGTTATTGGGGGGCAGAGGTCGTCAGTGCCGGAGGGGTGTGTGGCAAGGGGTTGGGTAAAGGTGGTTTTGAGACTTCGCTGTGCTCAGAGCGTGGGAGCATGTTTGGTGGGGCCGCAAGGGGACGGGCCAGCTCAGAAGCAACAGGTGGGTCAGGCCACAAGGGACAGATCAAAGAGGTGGGAGGGGCAGTAGGAGTGGGCGGTGGAGCTCAGACAGCTGTGCCATGGGGACCAGGGAAAAAAGGTTTGAGGCGATTGTAGTGTAGAACTTTGGGCTTATTCAGTGGACGGGCCAAGTCACGTACCCGAAAGACTAACTAAGTTAGTGGAAGTGTGACACGAGGTGGTCCCCTGCAAATGGGACAATTCCTGCCTAGAATGCTCAGTAGCACTGAATGGTGTAAAAACACGGCGCTAGTCTCTAGTCACTGCTCACCGCTGGTGGAGTTTGCGATTGTCAGAGCCAGGCCTTTTTACTTGCCAAGAGAGCTAAATATGCTGTTCATAGTAGTGGTGTACATAGCTCCCAGTGCTAATGCTAACACCGCACTGAACAAGCTGTACAGCGCTATCAGCGATCTGCAAAACACACACCCAGATGGACTGTTTATTGTTGCTGGAGATTTCAACCATGCAAATCTGAAGTCAGTGCTCCCCAAATTTCACCAGTATGTGGACTTTGCAACCCGGGGGGGCTAACGTGCTGGATCTTGTTTACACAAACATCCTCGGCGCATACAGGACTGAGCCCCGCCCCCACTGCGGCTACTCAGACCACATCTCTGTGCTGCTCATTCCGACATACAGACCGCTCATCAGACATGCCAAACCAGACCAGAAGCAAGTGAGAACCTGGCCACCAGGAGCTATCTCTGCTTTTCAGGACTGTTTTGAGCACACTGACTGGGAGATGTTCAGAGAAGCAGCAACCTCTGGTGACTCCATCAACCTGGAGGAGTATACAGAATCAGTGACTGGCTACATCAGCAAGTGCATTGATGATGTTACTGTCTCCAAACTCGTCACAACTCACCCCAACCAGAAACCATGGATGACTACAGAGGTGCGCATGCTACTGAAAACCTGTGACAAGGCTTTCAAGTCAAGGGATAGAACAATCCTCAGGATAGCAAGAGCCAAGCTTTCCCGGGCCATCAAAGAGGCTAAGCGTGCCTACTCAAAGAAAATCCATGAACATTTTCAAAACACTGCTGACACACGGCGCATGTGGCAGGGCATCCAGGCCATTACAAGTCACCTCCAGCTTGTGACAGTGATGCCTCCCTTCCAGACGCGCTAAACAACTTCTATGCTCGGTTTGAAGCACAGAACGGCACAACGGCGAGGAAAACCACTCCTCCTCCAAGTGAACAAGTACTGTGTCTGTCTACAGCTGATGTGCGGGAGTCAACCCACGGAAAGCACCAGCATCCGACAACATACCGGGCAGAGTGCTCAGAGATTGCGCCGTACACCTGGCTGATGTTCTCACGGACATATTCAACATCTCTCTGAGCACTGCAGTCGTTCCAACGTGCTTCAAGTCCACCACCCTGTGCAGAAGAAGTCTCCAGTGTCCTGCCTCAATGACTACCGTCCCATTGCTCTCATTCCAATCATCATGAAGTGCTTTGAGAGGCTTGTCATGAGGCACATTAAAGACCAGCTTCCTCCTTCACTGGACCCACTGCAATTTGCATTTCGCCCCAACCGCTCAACAGACGACGCCATCTCCACCTCACTCCACCTGGCTCTCACCCACCTGGACAATAAAGACACTTAAGTCAGAATGCTGTTCATAGACTTCAGTACAGCATTCACCACAATCATCCCTCAGCAGCTGATTGGAAAACTGAGCCTGCTGGGCCTGAACACCTCCCTCTGTAACTGGGTCCTGGATTTCCTGACTAAGAGACCTCAGTTAGTCAGGATAGGTAATAACATCTCCAGCACCACCATACTGAGCAGCGGCGCCCCTCAGGGCTGTGTGCTCGGTCCGCTGCTGTTTACCCTGCTGACTCATGACAGTACTGCAAAGTACAGCTCAAATCACATCATCAAGTTTGCTGATGACACGACTGTGGTGGGTCTGATCATCAAGAATGATGAGTCAGCGTACAGAGAGGAGGTGCAGCGGCTAACAGACAGGTGTGGAACCAACAACCTGTCTCTGAATGTAGACAAAACTAAGGAGATGGTTGTTGACTTCCGAATAGTGCGGGGTGACCACGCCCCCACTGACCATCACTGGCTCTGCTGTGGAAATCGTCCAGAGCACCAAGATCCTCGGCGTCCACATCACAGAGAACCTCACCTGGTGCCTCAACAAAAACTCCATAGCCAAGAGAGCCCAGCAGTGCCTCTACTTCCTACGAAGACTGAAGAAAGTTCATCTCCCCCCTCCCATCCTCACCATGTTCTACAGGGGGACTGTGGAGAGCATCCTGAGCAGCTGCATCATCGCCTGGTTTGGGAATTGCACCGCCTCCGACCGCAAGACCCTACAGCACATAGTGAGGACAGCTGAGAAGATCATCGGGGTCTCTCTCCCCTCCATCATGGACATCTACACCACACGCTGCATCCGCAAAGCCACCAGCATCGTGAACGACCCCATCTATCCCTCACACAAACTTTTTTCACTGCTGCCGTCTGGCAGAAGGTACCGGAGCATCCGTGCCATCACTGCCAGAGTCTGCAACAGCTTTGTCCCTCAAGCGATCAGGTTTTTAAACTCACAAGGACTGAACTAAATCCCCCCCCACCGCCCACACACACTCTGGAACATTGCTGTCAATACTGTGTTTTACTTTACTGTACTGTTTTTAATACCCCAGTAACTGTTTACTACCCCAGTAATTGTAATTGTTTTACTACCCCAGTAACTGCTGTGTATATGTATGTTATCTGACATAACTTATAGATCACATCACGTTAAATATGTCTGCACCTTATTCCACTACCTCATGTCCAGAAATCTGTGCTGTGTCGGTGCTACACTGTCCGGTCTGTTTACTGTGTCTAATGTCTGTTTAATGTTTTGTATTTATTGTATTGTTTTCTATCTTAATTTTTGTTTGCACACTGTCTGTACCTTGTTCCTGGAGGAACGTAATTTCGCTCCACTGTGTACTTGTACATAGATGGAATGACAATAAAAGCCTCTTGACTTTACTTGACTTGATTCAATATCAAACCAGCATTACACACAATACTGCAGTTCACCTCCTCACAGGCTGGTGGAGCTGCTTCACTGTCTGGGAGAAACACAGCTTGTGATTTTCCCTTCATATTTACAGCCTGTATTGACCCAGATTAACTACATTATCTTAACAAAGCTGAAGAAGATCTTTGGTGTCAGGTTTATGTTGGTAATGCTGTTTTATTCAGTCCCTGCAGGTTTAAGGCTGTGAGTCTTGTGATGAACCGAGACTGAAGACTGGGAATATTCGCTTCTACCCTGCAGGCACAGGACGTTATTTTGCCTTCAGACAGACGTTGGCCTCCAACGTTGGACAGACGTTGAATTTTGGTTAAAAAATGAAAATCGGGCTGACGCCAAAACCCAACGTTGGCTTGACATCAATCCCCGACGTTGGACAGACGTTGAATTTTGGTTGAAAATGAAAATCGGGCTGACGCCAAAAACCAACGTTGGCTTGACGTCAAACCTCCGACGTTGGACTGACGTTGAATATTAGTTGAAAATGAAAATCGGGCTGACGCCAAAACCCAACGTTGGCTTGACGTCAACCCTCCGACGTTGGACAGACGTTGAATTTTAGTTGAAAATGAAAATGGGGCGGACGCCAAAACCCAATGTTGGCTTGACGTCAACTCCCGACGTTGGACAGACGTTGAATTTTGGTTAAAAAATGAAAATCGGGCTGACGTCAAAATCCAACGTTGGCTTGATGTCAACCCTCCGACGTTGGACTGATGTTGAATTTTAGTTGAAAATGAAAATCGGACTTACGTCAAAACCCGATGTTGGCTTGACATCAACCCTCCAACATTGGACTGACGTTGAATTTTAGTTGAAAATGAAAATGGGGCTGACGCCAAAACCCAATGTTGGCTTGACGTCAATCCCTGACATTGGACTGACGTTGAATTTTAGTTGAAAATGAAAATCGGGCTGACATCAAAACCCAACGTTGGCTTGACGTCAATCCTGACGTTGGACTGACGTTGAATTTTAGTTGAAAATGAAAATCGGGCTGACGTCAAAACCCAACGTTGGCTTGACGTCAACCATTCGACGTTGGACTGGCGTTGAATTTTAGTTGAAAATGAAAATCGGGCTGACGCCAAAACCCAACGTCGGCTTGACGTCAACCCTCCGATGTTGGACAGAGGTTGAATTTTGGTTGCAAATGAAAATCAGGCTGATGTCAAAACCCAGCGTTGGCTGTGCATCAACCTCCAATGTCCAAGCAACGACTCCTCAAACACGTCTTTTTTAAGCTGTTCGGACTACATCAAAACCCAACGTTCTTCAGCGACTTGAATTCAACCTAATTTCAAGCATGAATTCATGCTTACATATTATATTCATTGTATCATATATTCATAATTGTTCTCAAAATAAGACAGCTGACAAAAAAGTACCAATGAAACATTTGCTTATTTATTTTAGTAAGACAACTAAAAACTACATTTTTCAAAGAGACAGAAAAAAAAAAAACATAGTTAAATTGGATAAATATTGTGCTCCTAACTGTTTTGGATTGGATGTGTAGCCTCCACTGCCAAACTGTCCAGGAGCTTGTTAAAGGTGGTCTGCCACGGCACAGGAAATATGTTCTGATCCTTGCTGTACCACTTTTTGACAGAAGCTGCAATGACAAAGAAAAACTAATCAGTCTTTATCTAATGACGATTACAGACTACAATCAGAGGAGCCGATTTAAAAAAAAAAAAAATGTAATGAACCATGACATAGGGTGCAGGTAAGTAATTTGCCTATGATAGGGCTGCTTATATGCAATGCAGAAAATTAGGATTATTAATGGCCTATTAAGATGGTGCTCGTACCTACACACTCAAATGCTCTTAAAGTTGAATTGGAAATCAAAACAAAAAATTTTTTTTTCTTAACGTGATATATTTCCGAGTGAAACAGACTACTTGGGTGGGAAATAACTGTGGTGAAACTGTTGTCATTTCTGAAATATGATTCATTAACTGCTGAAAGCTTTATTTTAAGGGTTTTTTTTACTTTCAAATACATAGATGAGGCGAAATGCTAGGTAGCAGGCTAGCCTGTTAGCATCCATTTTGCTCTCGCTTTTGTTAGACTTTCATGACAAAAGCAAAAGAAAATAACTTGACATCTTTTTCCTGAAGTTTAACAATTCCATATATGAGTGCAATCGCCTAAAATTTGAGCAAGAGATGGACTGTGTATGTCTGTGTAACTGTGCATGTCACTCCTTTACCAGCTAATTTATATATTTATATCACCAGCTAAAATACATAAATATATTTATATATTTCATGTTCACTGATATACATCACATATTGCAAGAGCAGCCCCCCACATATCACTGTATTGAAAATCTCCCAAAAATGACATTTTTAAGCAAAACTGTTCAGTTTTGTTATCTTGTGGGCCTTCCTGCTTTCTAGTGATAAACAGGTGGACCTTGAGGTGGACAAGGTTGAGAACCCCCGCATTACAATACTTAAGAAAGTAATGTTTTCAGAAAACATTTGGAATACATATACATTAGAGTATCTGAGAAAACCTCTGCAGTAATTTTTATTTCACACTGTTCCTTACTCTTACTGGTTGGCAGTAAATGTAATTCTTATGTTAATGTTTCATGAAAAAATGTAATTATTCAAATTAATGCACAAATAATCACAAAATTCCCAACATTATTTTGGCTCTCATGGCCTGTTTCAGTCCACTATCGCTCTTATAATCATACTACCCTTTCACCAAAAATCTATTGTATTGCTAATTTGACAGTAACGTGGGTAGCTGTATGATTTTTAGTTAATAATGTTATATGTAACATGGCCAAATGCATGCAGAAGTCCAGTACAACACTATCGCTTATCACTTGTGAACATTTAAGCTACTCAGAAGACTGTTCAGTTTAATCATCCCTCAAAGCAGTTCAGTAACACTGAGATTAATAACTGACTCATCACACTGATTTATCAGTATACACCGGTTATGTATTAGACTATATTAGACAGTCTCATTTGTTTCATATACTCAATTATGCAACATTTGGTTCTGACCTTACAAGCTGATTGGTTGAGAAGTGTTGTAATCGTGCTGATATTTGTGACAACAGCACTGTTTTTTCCACACCAAAACTGTATCACTCCGCTGATGTGTTGCCAAGTAACAAGTTTACAGGCTTTATGCATGCAAACCTTAGTTGTTTTGTATTTGTGCTCATATAAAATGAGACACTGATAAGATGGATGATTTTAAGATACCATTTGACCTGCAACCCATTAGGACAGAAGAGTGTGACTGTAGTTCTACAGTTCTATGGCTCTATCTGTACCACAAAAGGTGAGCTTTGTAGTATCAGCAGTTATCTTAGGCTAAAAAATAAAATATAAACGAAAACACATGCTTAATTTGCTCTGCTTTAAGTTTTAACTCAGCTATAGCCGCTTTTCTCACATCTCTAGCAGGAAAGTTTTCCTCAAAAGGAATAGTTTTTGAAAAATGTCTCTAAATATTTGATTTTTTAATGAGGCTGAAGTCGCTTCTCATTCGCCAGCTTCATGTTCAAATTTTCATATTCCACCTTAAATGATGCCTGAGGTACCAGAATGTAACTGCTGCATCATTTAAGGTGGAACGGGCAAATTTGAATGAGAAACTGACTTCAGCTTTGCAACTTTAGTGTTTGGCAGTTGCTTGTTACAGATTAAACGTATCAGGAAACCAGCTGGAGTGTTTATAATTGCAAATAAGTCCATTCATCTTCAAATTATCAATGTTCGTCTTAAATCTCTCTCTCTCTCTGCCGTTTCGTTAGCTACTAGCTAGGTGAAGTTGTTGTGTGTTGATATGGTGACCAGCAGTCTGCGCGTCAATCTTCAGAGTGAAAGGGTGAATTAGCAGTTCTACATTAACTCTAGTGTTTAAGACCATTTATTGTTAAACTGTGTTGAATGATCAGCAGAGCTTTATTTTCCTGCAAATGAGTATTATTTTTTTTTTCCTAAAAATCTAATTCTGCTGTGGGGTTGCAACGGGGCAGTAAAAGAGCCATGTTGCTGACCCCTGGTCTAGGGAATTATTACCATTGCACAGCAACAACTCATTTGTTGTAGAACTACTTTTTGGCAGAAGGTATTGTCAGTATTAAAGCATATTCAGTATGAAACTCTTTGATTTATTTTGTTTGTTTATTTTGTAGAAACTGTTGTATAAAAGCAATAGAACACTCAAGGTTGTGTGTTATAGCGAATAGCATCACGGCTGTGATAATCTAATTGTATTTCAAATCATAGCCGTGACGTTATTATGCAATAACACATGACCTTGAGTGTTCTATTGCTTAAATAGCCATCAAACAGAACTAGAATTCATGCCTTATGATAATAAGAAACCCCACTGTGCATCAGAACTCGGAACATGCAACTTGTAACCATATCTGTAATGTTACAAATGAAAACAAATACAGCTGATACTGATAATCACAACTTTTGGAGGTCAGTGTCGCCACTCACTTCTAAGCTAATCCAAACAATAGTGTCGAACGGCAATGAAAGGCGTTTCCATAAAATGAGAACGCCCACATCAGGAACACCCCCTGATGAAAAAAAAAAAAATCAAAACCATTAAGAGTTTCTGTTGGTTCTTGGGGGTTTGTAATGTGTTTTGGCTTTTCTTGATGGGTTGATAATGTAAAGGATCCTAACGGTTTCACAGGTGATCTAGTGACAGATTCCAGATACATTTCTAATTCTTCACTTGGAAAATACTGGTCTCTATTGGTAACCATTAAGCTAATTCCCATTAGGGGGCAAAAACCATTAGGTTTTAGGCCTAATGGTTCTAATTGTCTTTATTCAACAAGGGTTATTGTTGTGCTGCCAGCTTGCACAACATAACTGAAAGTTGAGTGTTGTTGACTTTCAAGCAACCATGTGCTTAATTTCCACACGTTTTAAGGACCTGATAAAATGTTAATGTAACAGTAAACTTACCGACATCAGAATCTAATGAAGGCACTCATTAATCTTGACCTTATTGATCTTTTTCGTGCTGTTCTGTTCACTGTGGCTTTTACTTCAAGTCCACCTGCCCGTGACATCACGTGAGGGGCGTTCCTGGGGGGATAGATCACAGAAATGCACACAAGTGTGCTGCATTACCATTACTACTACAAAAAAATAAAAATAAATAAAAAAGAAGAGAAACCTTTTCAGTCTGTGTATCTTTTGGTTATTCGATTGTCATTTCAAAACCAGCATTGAAAAATGGGAAAATGGGTCAATTCTCGTTTTTGGTTTTGTTATTGTCAGTGCAAACACCAAAAATTAGCTTCGTTTTACAGTTTCACAAACTAATCATAAAATCAAAAAACAAACAAACAACAATTCTTCACAACAAACAGCACAACAGGACCTAAAGTCCAACAGAGTCTCCTCTCTCAGTGAGAGTTTAGTTTAATGTAACGAAGGAGGACTGAATGGCTTTCTGTCGTAATGAAGGTGTCTTGATAAAGAAGGAGACACAGGGGAGGCTACAGAATAACAGCTGATATGGCGCTAGCATTAGCCGCTAACGGAAACCTAGCTAGCTTCAGCTTACACTGCCACAAACAACACAAACAACACGCGCCGCCTGTCTGTCTGCGCTTCATTCAACCGTCTGACTTCACACTACAAACCCACCCGAGCCTCACAAACCCAGTTTACCTCCACTGACTCAGCACAGTGCGGTAGCTATTCCAGCTAACACTGCCGGGCTAATTTGGCGCTAGCATTAGCTGGTAACAGAAACCTAGCTTCAGGTTAGTCGATCTAAACTCCATCGCTCTCAATCTTCAGTCTTGTCCGCGGTTTTTCAAACGGCGCCCCGCCCTCCTCCTCCTCCTCATCCAATCACCTGCAACTATTGTGACTTGAATTTTGAGTGACCAATCAGTCAAAGCATGCCATTCTGTAGTGCTGTCATCGTAATTCGTATCCTGTGGTTGTGCGTCATGCAGCAGGAAAATACATTAGATAAATTTATTTAAAGAGCAGTAACATCACAGTTTATTCGTATGACATATTTTAACCATATTTATGTTTGTATAAATATATTTAAGTTTTTGAACAGCAGTATGTGTATGAAGTTGGTATGAGACATTTTGACAGACTGATTTTGTTTACCCAACACCACAACTGACATCCCACAAAATACCAAGTTGTCTGTATCCCACATTAGAAGGACTTTAGCACAGTGACGTTTAGCAGATGTTAGGTTTTGGTTAGTTAACACTGTGACTTCCCAGTTAGCAAAATTTATCTCATCTTTAGTTTTGTTTTGGCCCAGTTCTGGCTGGGTCCTCAGCCCAGTTCTGGTCCATATACTGTAAAACAAAAAGAAGTCATTGATGTGGCCCAGATGAGGCCAACACACTATAAAATTAGTACAACTAACAGATGTAGCCCAACTCTGGCTCACATACTGTAAAGTGAGTAGAACTAATAAATGTGGCCCAGATCTGGCTAACATACTGTAAAGTGGGTAGAACTAAGGGCTCTGGTCCAGCTCTGGCCCATATACTGTAGTACATATAAAGGTGTGGGCCAGATTTGGCTACCTACTTTAGTCCCCAGCCAGGTGTGGCCCTGAAGGATGCCACATTCATTTATTGCAGATCATGCAAAATATTAGTAATATCTGTGATTAGTATTAGTAATATTTCTTCTTAATAATCAATAGGTGTCAAAAGCCATTTTAGAATGAAAACCCCATGTTGATTCTGGTTAAATAAATAAAAACAGTTAATGAATGAAGGAACAAAGGCTTCACCTTTGTGACAGGTCGTTCTTGAGCAAAGTGGAGAGGCCACTGAAATACAGGCTAAATCTGACATCTACCTTGGAGCACTGTTCAAATGTAATTTCACAGACATTTTATTTTAAATCAGAGATGGCAAACATGTCTAAAAAAATCATACTTAAGCGGTCTGTGGAATAAAAACATTTGTGTATGTCCCTGAAGCATAGGTGTCAACCCATTCAATGTGCCTTCATAAAATACATGCATACATGAGATCAAGCCAACTGTGTATGAGACACTGTTTCGCGGTTTAATTTGATGATTGCAATAATTCATATGATTACTGGAGGATCTTTTTTCCACAGTAAACAAATACAAAGCTGGATAAATCAAAATCTGTCCACTTTCTGATGCCTAAGAAAAGAGGAAATGCATTAAACTATTATTTACTTATTTAACTGATTTCCAGATAACATAGTTTTTGTGTCAAACTGTACAACAAATCCCTTTACCTAGTAATCTGGAATAACACCACAATCAGTATTTCCAACAGATCCCTCTACAGACTGAATATGCTCAGTCACTTTGGTAGTTGTTTCACTGTAAGCAGTCACAGAGCTCCAATAACAGCTTGTCTGGAAGGCATTGGTTTTACTTTAGAAACTGAATAATGAGGCAAGAACTCCACAACTGTAAGATCTGTAACAACAAGAAAGTTTTTGTTCCAACAAACATTAAGGAACCCATAATCAAAATTAAGCTACTTACAGGTCGAAATAATGTAAAGCACTCCTGGCAGTGAACTCTCATATGAACCAGGAAATATTGCCTCATTTGAACAATGACAGCATCCATTTTTAAACAGTTTTCTAGTTCTACTGACTTACACAGAAGGATGATGTGTGTGCAGATGAGAGGACCTGCTACTGCTGTCACAAGACAATGTGCTAGCCCAGAGTAAACGCTCTAGACCCAAGCTAATGTGCTAACTTTGAGCTAATGTCCTAACCACAAACTAAAGCGCTGTACCAGTATGGCATAACACTCAAAAAGCACAGGCTATTCCTTTCAAATGCTCAGAGCAGTTAGCTAACGTTAGCTAAGGAATAAGTTAACATTAGCCATGATGAATTAGCGATTAAGGGTAATGTAGCTAAACCTTGTGCTGATAGCCATTACATTAACCTAGCTACCCTGTGCTTTTCAAGTGTTATGCTAAAATAGTACTGTTAGAAAGTTAGTTATAACTTTTCATTTTCCATACTGGAACCTTATAATTTGAAATTATTCAATTATTACTCTTCCATTTGCCTTCTTTTCAAACCTAGCTGCCAGCTTGTCCAAATGATAATGCTGGAAAATTCATTAAAAGAGGGTCTTAACCTTCAAAAGGTGACCTCTGGTTGCACTTATGACATGACAGACTAGGATCTAAGGTACTGAGGTGTATATCAGCCAATCTGCTGCAGCATAAAAGTGTGGCCCTCTTCCTTCATCCACATTGTTGGGCCACAACATTCATGTCAGAATTGGCCCTTAAACGTAGATACAAGTTAAGACCATGCACAGCTGTCCAGCATCTGGCCCAATTCTGGCCCACACTTGGGTATGTAAGCCAGAATTGGCCCAGAACTGTCTGCTATTTGGGTGAGCTACTTATGACATGTCAGACATAGGTCAAAAGTACTGAGGTGTAAATGAACAGAGCACAAATCTGCTGCAACTTAATTGTGCTGTGGACCTCTTCCTTCATCCACATTGATCGGCCATAACATTCACGCTAGAATTGGCCCTTAAACGTAAATGTGACTTAAACCATACACAGTTGTCCAGCATCTGGCTAATATCTATCTGGAAGTCAACGAACACTCACGAATATAAGCCAGAATCGGCCCAGAACAGTCTGCTGTCTGAGTTAGAGCCAACAACATGTCATAGTCTATTGATGTTAGAATTTTGTTTCATGAAGGTTAAAACTCTGACACCATGGCCTAAAACCAACATTGGCATAAGACGTGTGGAAGACGTTGGATTTTGGTTACATGGCACCGCAATTTTAAACCAACAAAATATCAACTTCTAATAATGTTAGAATGTCATGTCGAATTCACCATACTCATGACTGCATGTCAGTATTCTATGTCAATATGAGGTTGGCATGTGACGTTTGAAAGATGTTGGATTTTGGTTACCTGACACCACAATTTTAAACCAACAAAATATCAACGTCTAATGATGTTAGAATATCACGTCAAATTAACATTAAGATTATGACGTTAAATAGATGTTTTAGTTACCATACCTCATGACTACATGTCAGTATTCTACGTCGGTATGACGTTTGAATGTGATGTTTAGAAGACGTTGGATCTTGGTTAGTGAATATCACACCTTAAAACCAACAAAATATCAACATCTAACGATGGTAGAATGTTACGTCAATCTGACATTAAGGTTATGATGTTATATAGACGTTGGGTTTTGGTCACCATACCTCACTAGTGCATGTGAATTTTCTACATCAGTATGATGTTGGGATGTGATGTTTGGAAGACGTTGGATCTTGGTTAGTGAACGTCACACCTTAAAACCAACAAAATATCAACGTCTAATGATGTTAAAATGTTACGTTAAGGTTATGACATTAAATAGACTTTGTGTTTTGGTCACCATACCTCACGACTGCATGTCAGAATTCTACATCAATCTGATGTTGGCATGTGACGTTTGGAAGACGTTGGATCTTGGTTAGTGAACGTCACACCTTAAAACCAACAAAATATCAACGTCTAATGATGTTACAATGTTACGTTAAGGTTATGACATTAAATAGACTTTGTGTTTTGGTCACCATACCTTACAACTGCATGTCAGTATTCTATGTCACTCTGACGTTGGCATATGATGTTTGGAAGATGTTGGATTTGGTTACTTTACATCACAACTTAAAACCAACAAAATATCAACGTTTAATGATGTTAGAATGTTACATCAATCTGACTTTAGGGTTATGACGTTAAATAGACATCAGGTTTTGGTCACCATACCTTACGACTGCATGTCAGCTTTCTACGTCAGTATGACATTGGGATGTGATGTTTGGAAGACGTGGATCTTGGTTAGTGAACATCACAACTTAAAACCAACAAAATATCAACGGCTAATGATGTTAGAATGTTACGTCAATCTGACGTTAAGGTTATGACGTTAAATAGACGTTGGGTTTTGGTCACCATACCTCACTACTGCATGTCAGTTTTCTACGTCAGTATGACGTTGGGATGTGATGTTTGGAAGATGTTGGATTTTGGTTACTTTACATCACAACTTAAAACCAACAAAATATCAATGTCTAATGATGTTTACGATGTTACATCAATCTGACTTTAAGTTTATGACGTTAAATAGACATCAGGTTTTGGTCACCATACCTTACGACTGCATGTTAGTTTTCTACATCAGTATGACGTTGGGATGTGATATTTGGAAGACGTTGGATCTTGGTTAGTGAACATCACACCTTAAAACCAACAAAATATCAACGTCTAATGATGTTAGAAGATCACGTCAAATTAACATTAAGATTATGACGTTAAATAGACGTTTTAGTTACCATAGCTCATGACTGCATGTCAGTATTCTACGTTGGTATGACGTTAGGATGTGATGTTTGGAAGGCGTTGGATCTTGGTTAGTGAATATCACACCTTAAAACCAACAAAATATCAACATCTAACCATGTTAGAATGTTACGTCAATCTGACATTAAGGTTATGACGTTAAATAGACGTTGGGTTTTGGTCACCATACCTCACGACTGCATGTCAGCATTCTACATCAATAAGACGTTGGGATGCGATGTTGGATTTTGGTTACCTGACAGCATGATTTTAAATCAACAAAATATCAACGTCTAATGATGTTAGAATGTTACGTCAATTTGACATTAAGGTTATGACTTTAAAAAGACATTGGGTTTTGGTCACCATACCTCATGACTACATGTCAGTATTCTAAGTTAATATGATGTTGGCATGTGATGTTTAGAAGATGTTGGATTTTGGTTAGTGAACATCACACCTTAAAACCAACAAAATATCAACCTCTAATGATGTTAGAATGTAAGATCAATTTGACGTTAAGGTTATGATGTTATATAGACGTTGGGTTTTGGTCACCATACCTCACTAGTGCATGTGAATTTTCTACATCAGTATGATGTTGGGATGTGATGTTTGGAAGACGTTGGATCTTGGTTAGTGAACGTCACACCTTAAAACCAACAAAATATCAACGTCTAATGATGTTACAATGTTACGTTAAGGTTATGACATTAAATAGACTTTGTGTTTTGGTCACCATACCTCACGACTGCATGTCAGAATTCTACATCAATCTGATGTTGGCATGTGACGTTTGGAAGACGTTGGATCTTGGTTAGTGAACGTCACACCTTAAAACCAACAAAATATCAACGTCTAATGATGTTACAATGTTACGTTAAGGTTATGACATTAAATAGACTTTGTGTTTTGGTCACCATACCTTACAACTGCATGTCAGTATTCTATGTCACTCTGACGTTGGCATATGATGTTTGGAAGACGTTGGATCTTGGTTAGTGAACGTCACACCTTAAAACCAACAAAATATCAACGTCTAATGATGTTACAATGTTACGTTAAGGTTATGACATTAAATAGACTTTGTGTTTTGGTCACCATACCTCACGACTGCATGTCAGAATTCTACATCAATCTGATGTTGGCATGTGACGTTTGGAAGACGTTGGATCTTGGTTAGTGAACGTCACACCTTAAAACCAACAAAATATCAACGTCTAATGATGTTACAATGTTACGTTAAGGTTATGACATTAAATAGACTTTGTGTTTTGGTCACCATACCTTACAACTGCATGTCAGTATTCTATGTCACTCTGACGTTGGCATATGATGTTTGGAAGATGTTGGATTTTGGTTACTTTACATCACAACTTAAAACCAACAAAATATCAACGTTTAATGATGTTAGAATGTTACATCAATCTGACTTTAAGGTTATGACGTTAAATAGACATCAGGTTTTGGTCACCATACCTTACGACTGCATGTCAGCTTTCTACGTCAGTATGACATTGGGATGTGATGTTTGGAAGACGTTGGATCTTGGTTAGTGAACATCACAACTTAAAACCAACAAAATATCAACGGCTAATGATGTTAGAATGTTACGTCAATCTGACGTTAAGGTTATGACGTTAAATAGACGTCGGGTTTTGGTCACCATACCTCACTACTGCATGTCAGTTTTCTACGTCAGTATGACGTTGGGATGTGACATTTGGAAGATGTTGGATCTTAGTTAGTGAACGTCACTACTTAAAACCAACAAAATATCAATGTCTAATGATGTTAAAATGTTACATCAATTTGACGTTAAGTTTATGACGTTAAATAGACATTGGGTTTTGGTCACCATACCTCATGACCGCATGTCAGTATTCTATGTCAATCTGACGTTGGCATATGATGTTTGGACGATGTTGGATTTTGGTTACTTTACATCACAACTTAAAACCAACAAAATATCAATGTCTAATGATGTTTACGATGTTACATCAATCTGACTTTAAGTTTATGACGTTAAATAGACATCAGGTTTTGGTCACGATACCTTACGACTGCATGTTAGTTTTCTACATCAGTATGACGTTGGGATGTGACATTTGGAAGACGTTGGATCTTGGTTAGTGAACATCACACCTTAAAACCAACAAAATATCAACGTGTAATGATGTTAGAAGATCACGTCAAATTAACATTAAGATTATGACGTTAAATAGACGTTTTAGTTACCATAGCTCATGACTGCATGTCAGTATTCTACGTTGGTATGACGTTAGGATGTGATGTTTGGAAGGCGTTGGATCTTGGTTAGTGAATATCACACCTTAAAACCAACAAAATATCAACATCTAACCATGTTAGAATGTTACGTCAATCTGACATTAAGGTTATGACGTTAAATAGACGTTGGGTTTTGGTCACCATACCTCACGACTGCATGTCAGCATTCTACATCAATAAGACGTTGGGATTCAATGTTGGATTTTGGTTACCTGACAGCATGATTTTAAATCAACAAAATATCAACGTCTAATGATGTTAGAATGTTACGTCAATTTGACATTAAGGTTATGACTTTAAAAAGACATTGGGTTTTGGTCACCATACCTCATGACTACATGTCAGTATTCTAAGTTAATATGATGTTGGCATGTGATGTTTAGAAGATGTTGGATTTTGGTTAGTGAACATCACACCTTAAAACCAACAAAATATCAACCTCTAATGATGTTAGAATGTAAGATCAATTTGACGTTAAGGTTATGATGTTAAATAGACGTTGGGTTTTGGTCACCTTACCTCACGCCTACATGCCAGTATTCTACGTCAATATAACGTTGGGATGTGACGTTTGGAAAACGTTGGATTTGGGTTACTTTACATCACAACTTAAAACCAACAAAATATCAACGTCTAATGATGTTAGAATGTTACGTCAATTTGACATTAAGGTTATGACGTTAAATAGACATCAGGTTTTGGTCACCATACCTCACGACTTCATGTCAGTTTTCTACATCAATCTGACGTTGGGATGTGACGTTTGGAAGACGTTAGATTTTGGTTACCTTACATCACACCTTAAAACCAACAAAATATCAACGTCTAATGATGTTAGAATGTTACATCAATCTGACGTTAAGGTTATGACGTTAAATAGACGTTGGATTTTGGTCAGCATAAATCATGACTGCATGTCAGTATTCTACGTCAGTATGTTGTTGGCATGTGACATTTGGAAGACGTTGGATTTTGCTTAGTTTACATCATACCTTAAAACCAACAAAATATCAATGTCTAAAGATGTTAGAATGTTACATCTATCTGACTTTAAGGTTATGACGTTAAATAGACATCAGGTTTTGGTCACCATACCTCGTGACTACACGTCAGTATTCTACGTCATATTACGTTGGAATGTGATGTTTGGAGAACTTTAGATTTTGGTTACAATACATCACAACTTAAAACCAGCAAAATATCAACCTCTAATGATGTTAGAATGTTAAGGCAATGTGACATTAAGGTTATGACGTTAAATAGACGTTGGGTTTTGGTCACCATACCTCACGACTGCATGTCAGTATTCTACGTCAATCTAACGTTGGCATGTGATGTTTGGAAGACGTTGGATTTTGGTTACTTCCAACAATTCCGTTACTTCCATCAATTTGACATTGGAATTAGACATTGTGTGTATGTTGAATTTTGGTCATCCGACGTCACGACCAACATTCAACCAGATATCAACGTCTTTTGACATTGGTGGCCAGCTGGGTACATTCAGGAGACTGAGTGATAAAATGACTCTCTGATTCTTTGATTTGAATTAATCTGCTTTTTATCACATCTGCAGATCACATTTCAGTCCAATCACAGACCTGACAGTGTTTCTCTCTCACACAGATACAAGCAGCAGTAATATAACAGACATCAGCTGGTGGAGTGACTTTAATGCTGTCCTCCGTTTTTCATCCATGTTCTTTTCTCTCAGTCTCATTGGTTCATGAGCTCAAACACGTACAGAGAGTCACTCCCACAGAATGAACAGATCAGCGGAGAAACGAAAGTAAAGTCTCTCTTTCTCTGCTCGCTCTGTTAGTCTCTGTGTGCAGTAAAATGGCGGAAGCTGCTCTAAAAACTCTGGACTCTTTCAACTGTCCGATCTGTCTGGATCTACTGAAGGATCCAGTGACTATTCCCTGTGGACATAGTTACTGTCTGGACTGTATTAAGTACTGCTGGGCTCAGGGTGATCAGAGGGGGGTCTACAGCTGCCCCCAGTGCAGACACAGCTACACTCCAAGGCCTGTTCTCAACAAGAACACCATGCTGGCTGAACTAGCTGAGGGTCTGAGGAAGACGAGGCTCCAAGCTGCTCCTCCTGCTGGATCTCCTGCTGGATCTGGAGATGTGGAGTGTGACGTTTGCACTGGATCAAAACTCAAAGCTGTTAAGTCCTGTCTGGTGTGTCTGCTCTCCTTTTGTGAAGCTCATATTCAGCCTCATTATGAATCTCCTGCTTATAAGAAGCACAAACTGGTTGAAGCCTCCATGAATCTGCAGGAGAAGATCTGCTCTCTTCATGATAAGCTTCTAGAGATTTTCTGTCGCACTGATCAGCAGTGTATTTGCTATTTGTGTGTAATGGATGAACACAGTGGTCATAAGACAGTTTCAGCTGCAGCAGAAAGATCTGAGAAACAGGTAAGAATTTACTGAAAGTCCTGCAGTAGCTGGTTGGTTAAAATGTGGAGCAGCACAGTGAGTGAAGTTCAGTCAGACACCCAGCTGTAATAAACACACTGATCAATGTGGGACTGGTAGTGTATAAAGTGTCTGATAAACATATTATGGAAGGTGAACTTCTGTTGTTGTTCTGGTTCAGGTCTAAAGAACCTGATTTAAGCTGTTCTTGGATAAATACTGTATTATTTTTATTACATGGTGGTTGAGGTGTCAAAAGCAAGCTGAGGTGGGCGTGGCCTGGAATCAGGAAGCAGAGCAAGGACTTTCCTCAGGCCCCAGAAAGCCCAGAGTCAGTCCTGTATATGGGTCGTTCCAGATCCGGTTTATGAAGAAAAACAAAAACTTAAAATAGTTTCTAATCACTCGCCCAGAAATTTCCTTTAATTTCAGAAAGTAGAAGGATGTATTTCACTCAAAAGGCAAAGAAATCTTACCTATACGTTTCCTTCTTTCTACAGTAAATGGGTTTTGGGCAGCAGAAGGCGGGCATTAGTGTGAGAGCGTGATAATTGATTGGTGAGTGGAGCAGCTCATTGGCTGTTTGCGCTCACAGACGTCATGAACGTACATGAGGCGCTGTGTTAAACTCCTATAACTCGAGTTTAAAAGCTCTTAAAAATATCACAGCAGTGTTAAAATGTTTTAGGCTATTCAGTGTTCAGAAAATAAATGTATTCTTTTACATTAAAAATGTTTAAGCATTCATAAACTATGATTTTGCTCAAATGCTTCATATCAACCCATTCTTTAATTATGTTTATTTTATAAAGAATAATGATTGTACATTCCATTTTATCTCAACAACAAGGTCAAGACACTACTGAAACTTTACCAGATAGAACCAAATACCAAAAAGTAACAATTTTAGCTGATTTTGAGCAGAATTTTTTTGCTATATATCACTTTAAAAGGAACCAAGAAGATCTTGAAAGAAATATATTAAATAACACAAAAAGACACATTCAATACAAACTATTATAAATGATGATTTTGTATATATTTAGCTGATTACTGTCCTAATGAACACCTTGAGTTTAAATAGATCCTAATATTGTACTTGTAAAGGTCTGTGGTCTAAATAATTAATTGTTTATTAAAATATATTTTTCTGGGTTGCTGCAGTTTTGATCCATATATTCATATATAATCATGAATAAACTTTGGAATGAAGTTCAGTCAGACACCCAGCTGTAATAAAACACAGTGAAAGTCATGGGACTGGTAGTGTATAAGGTGATGCACTGTGTCTGTAAAACGTTATGAAAAGTTAGAGACATTCTTAAAAAGTCAGGCCAAAACAAATTAACTTCTAATGAGTTAAAAGAGCTGGATTTAAACTGTACTTAAATAAAGGTTGTGTCATTGTCATTACATGGAGTGTGTGGTGAAGGTGTACAGAGAAATGCTGAGGTAGGCGTGGCTTGGAATCAGGAGCAGAACAAGGCTTTGCTTCTGGATCCTGAAAAGCCCATAGCCTGCCCTGTATATATCACACAGACTGGTTTGGCTCAGATAAATAATTGTTCCAAAATATAACTTTTTTAATGGCACTCTAACAAAATAAGAGCCAGAATTATCTATAATTTCTAAGCAATTAAAAAAAACAAGCCCAGTCATTTGATTGTGGGTGTGTGCATAAAATAAGCCAACTAGATGGTTAATAGTGGTTTTCGTAAAAAACATTTTTTTTTTTTATTATTTTAAACTTATTTAAAACAACTTTGGCTAAACACTGTGCTCATAAAACAAACTCTTAAAGGATTATTAGAATACAATTATACTACATATATATTATAATATATTTTTATGAATATAATGTTTTCCGAGTGGTAGTAAAGAGAACAAAAGACAAGTCAGAATGTAAATGTGACACATGAGTTTTATTGTATTCTGTCTACAGAAGCAGCTGGTGGAGAATCAGAGGAAAGTCCAGCAGAGAATCCAGCAGACGGAGAATAAACTGCAGGAGCTGAGACAGGCTATGGAGAATCTCAGGGTGAGTAAACTGACCAGAGGAGAAGACACCAGGTGACCACTGGAGGAGCCATTTCAGCTCTCAGGCAGAGCTCTCCTCCGGTCAGCCAGTGAGGAGCCCAGTGTTGGGTCACTGTCCAGTCCTGTCAGATGAAGCCCCTCCTCTCTGTGTGTCTTCTAACAGTGCTCTGCACAGGCAGCAGTGGAGGACAGTGAGAAGATCTTTACTGAACTGATTGAGTCCATTGAGAGACGACGCTCTGAGGTGAAAGAGCTGATCAGAGCTCAGGAGAAGACTGAACTGAGTCAGGCTGAAGAGCTCCTGAAGAAACTGGAGCAGGAGATTGCTGATCTGAGGAGGAGAGATGCTGAGCTGGAGCAGCTTTCACACTCAGAGGATCACATCCACTTCCTCCAGGTAACATCACTGACTCTGATCATCTGCATTGTGTGTCCTTCTTTCCACTGGAAGTGCTGTGGATTTACCTTCATTAGACTGTTTTTGAGCTGTCAAAATCTGTGTCTCTTCATCTCTGCAGAGTTTCCAGTCTCTCTCTGCTCCTCCTCAATCTGCAGACTTACCCCGTATCACAATCAGTCCACAGTTCTCCATGGAGGACCTGAAGAAAGCTGTGAATGGAGTGATGGTGAAACCAGCAATGGTCAAGTTCTCTGGAGGTAGAATGGATTATATATAACGATTAATCCTAAAGAAGAGAATTGAATTAGTTTATCTTCATTTTCAGTTGTCCGTAGTACCATATGATTTCATATGATATGGCCATAATGATATATCATTCAGATTTGGCAGAATTTCTCAAATGTCTCTCCAAACTCTTGAAGTCTAGAGGAAAGAACTCAATCATACATCATCATCATCATCATCGTTAACCGCTTAGTCCAGATAGGGTCGCGGTAGCAGTTGGGAGAGCAGAGAATCCCAGGTGACCCTGTCCCCCGCAACTTCCTCCAGCTCATTTCCGGGGACCCCAAGCCGCTCCCAGGCCAACTTGGAGATATAATCCCTCCAGCGGGTCCTAGGACGACCCCGGGGTCTTATTCCGGTAGGCCGTGCCTGGTACACCCCCACCGGGAGGCGTCCCGGGGGCATCCGGATCAGATGCCCGAACCACCTCAGCTGGCTCCTCTCAATGCGGAGGAGTAGTGGCTCTACTCCGAGCTCCTCCCGGATGGCCGAGCTCCTCACCCTATCAAATAGAGTGTAGCCCACCACCCTGCGAAGAAAGCTCATTTCTGCCGCTTGTATTCGCGATCTCATTCTTTCGGTCATTACCCACAGCTCATGACCATAGGTGAGGGTCGGGATGTACGCTAACACTGAAAGAGTCCGACTTAATGCCGAGTATACGAACACAGCTCTCACTCCAGGCGTACAGAGATTGAATGGCCCGGAGTAGTAACCCCGGCACCCCATACTCCCGGAGGACCTCCCACAAGATATCTCGGGGAACACGGTCATAAGCCTTCTCCAAATCCACAAAACACATGTAGACTGGGTTGGCAAACTCCCATGCCCCCTCAACAATCCGTGAGAGGGTGAAAAGCTGGTCCATTGTTCCATGGCCAGGACGGAATCCGCATTGTTCCTCCTCAATCTGAGGTTCAACTATCGGTCGAAGTCTCCTTTCCCGCACCTTGGCATAGACTTTCCCAGGGAGGCTGAGCAGTGTGATACCCCGATAGTTGGCACACACCCTCCGGTCCCCTTTCTTGAAAATAGGGAACACCACCCCGGTCTGCCAGTCCAAGGGTACTGTTCCCGAGGTCCATGCACTATTGCAGAGGCGTGTCAGCCACGACAGCCCCACAATATCCAGAGCCTTAAGCATCTCCGGACGAATCTCATCCACCCCCGGTGCCTTGCCACTGAAGAGCTTGCCAACTACCTCAGTGACCTCCACCAGGGAAATGGAGCTTGACACGCCAGAGGCCTCTGGCCCTGACTCCCGTGAGGGAGGCATGTCACCCGGATTAAGGAGTTCCTCAAAGTGCTCTTTCCACCGACCGACAATATCCTCATTTGAAGTCAGAGTTTCTCCACCCCTGCTGAATACAGCCTGGGCACAGTCACCCCGACCACTCCTGAGTCGCCGGACAGTTGTCCAGAACTTCCTCGAGGCCGACCGAAAGTCTTTTTCCATGGCCTCACCAAACTCCTCCCACGCCCTGGATTTTGCTTCTGCCAGCTACCTTTTTTGCCGGTCGGTACCTATCTGCTGAGTCGGGAGTCCTCCGGGCCATCCAGTCCCTAAAGGCCTCTTTCTTCAGCTTGACGGCCTCCCTCACCACCGGTGTCCACCAGGTGGTTCTTGGGTTACCGCCCTGACAGGCACCCACAAGCTTTTGGCCACAGCCATGCCTGGCAGCTTCCACAATGGAGGTTTTGAACAGGGTCCATTCAGACTCCATGTCTCCTACCTCCTGCCGGACATGAGAGAGCTCTCCCGGAGGTGGGAGTTTAAATCATTCCGAACAGGGGCCTCCGGCAGTCATTCCCAGCACACCCTCGCTATTCGCTTGGGCCTACCGGGTCTGACCATTAGTCTTCCCTGCCATCTGATCCAACTCACCACCAGGTGGTGATCAGTCGACAGCTCAGCACCCCTCTTCACCCGAGTGTCCAGAACATACGGTCCCGAGTAGATGAAACGACAACAAAGTCGATCATTGACCTTTCAGCCAAGGAGCTCTGGTACCACGTACACTTATGAACATCCTTGGGTTGGAACTTGGTGTTCGTTATGGACCATCCATGCCTAGCACACAAGTCCAATAACAACTCACCATTCGGGTTTAGATGGGGCAGGCCGTTCTTCCCAATCACACCTCTCCAGGTCTCCCAGTCATTGCCAACATGAGCATTGAAGTCTCCCAGTAAGACTATGGAGTCTGTAGTTGGGACCCTTTCCAGAACCCCGCCCACTTGCTCCAAGAAGGCCGAATACTCCGAACTGTTGTTTGGTGCATAAGCACACACAACAGTCAGAGTTTTCCTCTCTGCGATTTTAATACGCATTGAGGCGACCCTCTCGTCCACCGGGACAAACGCGCCTCTCACCTTGTGCAACCCCGGAGTAGGAGAGGGACCAACCCCTATCCAGGAATTTGGTTCCAGAGCCGATACTGTGGGTGGAGGTGAGTCCAACTATATCTAGTTGGTACCTCTCAACCTCCCGCACAAGCTCCGGCTCCTTCCCCCCAGTGAGGTTACGTTCCACGTACCAAGAGCCAGTTTCTGCCGCAGGGGCCTAGGCCACCAAGGGCCCCCCTGCAATCTCCCACTGCCTGTACGGCACTGCACCACTCCCCCATGCTGGACCTTGCGGGTGGTGGGCCCACGTGGTCCCCCCACGTTGCCTCTTCGGGCTGAGCCCGGCCGGGTTACGTGGGCTGCCCGGCCACCAGGCGCTCACCGAGGGATGCTACCCCCAGGCCTGGCTCCAGGGGTAGGTCCCGGTGACCCTCTCCCGGGCAGGGTACATGATGTTCTGTGTCCGTTTTTCATGGAGGTTTTTGGATCGAGTTAGTCTGGGTCTTCACTCCAGACCTGTTCGCCCTGGGAGACCCTACCAGGAGCATGTTGCTCCCGACGACTTAGCTCTGAAGATCCCTAGACCACACAAGCCCTTCCGCCACGACAAGGCCCCGATCCAGGAAGGGTCAATCATACATATTTCTCTAATTAACTTTAGTGTTATTGGAGCTTTACGATGCCAGCAACGCCAAAATATTTGTTGTTTGTCCAAGATTTTCATATAGTTACCACTATAATGTTAAACCTATTCACTGACCTTTTACTGCTCGTATCTGAGCTTCACTGAAACATATAATTTGAAGAATACTAGTGTTTTTCCCCTACAAACCATACCTAATCTTACCATAAAGTCTTTGTCCATTTCACTGACCACCTTCAGGGACACTCTACACTTTATCTTTTGCCACACTGATTAAACACCAATGTGTGGTTTTGCTTTGTGGCTGCTGTGTAAGATTTTTCTGCATTTTCAGGGATTGTGTCTTCATCTTGGCAGAAACCACAACAAATCCTTCAGTTACCTGAACCAAAGACCAGAGAAGACTTCCTGAAATGTGAGTATCACAGATTTACTCAACCACAGACACACATTTACATCCAAAACCTTTATGTTTTATTTATTCCTTGTCAGCAGTGTCCTTCTCCAGTTTCTTCAGAAGCTCTTGAGAGGTTGTTCACTCTCAGTGTAGCTGATATACAGGCTAAAGATCATGACGATGTAGCTTTTATAGTGACATTTCAGTCCATAGACTCATTATTCTAATGTTACCACTGAGCTAATATTAAAAAATCATTTTCAAACATTTGTATCTCCTTCACTCAGTATCACATGAACATGAAGCTTATAAGCCACTTCATCAATTTATGAATGAACATTATCTATTAATGATGTTTTTAATTTGGGACAAGAAAATAAAAAGGTCAGTAGTTCTTTGTTTAAAAGTCAGTAGTTCTGTTCAGCTCGTCCAGCTGCTGAATATCAAACCAGAATTAGACACAATACTGCAGTTCAGCTCCTGTAGCTTCATTGGATGGGAAATGCAGATTGTGATTTTATGTTCATATTCAGAACTGATTAACATTATCAGTGAGTCATTTCCTTAAGGGACAACAAACATGTCATATTAATATAGTTTAACACTTGTATGATCATTTTCTGTTGCAGTGTGACTCTGAGTTCAGGGTCAGATCACTGATTTCACTCTTTATTGAAACAGCTCCCTCTGAGTTTTAGATCTAGAGAAGTTCAGCCATGTTTACTCAGTACAGCTTAAAACTGACCTTGATATTTATTTTAATGAGTGATTTTGTTTTGTGTCTTTATTTGCACAAATAGTTTTAAGAAATAGTACTAATTTTATTTTTCTCTCCTTCATCAGATTCCTGTCAGCTCACTATGGATCCAAACACAGTACACAGAGAGCTCGCTCTGACTGAGAGGAACAGAAAAGTGACATTAATGCAGAAGACCCAAAAACATCCTGATCATCCAGAGAGATTTGATAGAGTGGTGCAAGTTCTCTGCAGAGAAAGTCTGACTGGACGCTGCTACTGGGAGGTCGAGTTTAGCGGAAATTATTTTGATATTGCAGTGTCTTATAAACGCATCAGCAGGAAAGGTAATAAGTCTGAATTTGGGTCTAATGATCAGTCCTGGTGTCTGATCTGCTCCGACTGCAGTTTCTCTTTCAGTCACAGTAATAAAGAGTCTAAGCTCCCTGTGAACTCCAGCTCCTCCAGAATAGGAGTGTATGTGGATCACAGTGCAGGAATTCTGTCCTTCTACAGCGTCTCTGACACAATGACCCTCCTCCACAGAGTCCACACCACATTCACTCAGCCCCTCTATCCCGGATTTGGGGTTGGTGGTTATAGTGGTGATGTTCTTCAGATCTGTAATCTTAATTAAACTGCAAGCAAATGCTGAACGTGTTCATCTACAGTCGTATGTGGGCGACTAATAAAACAAAAAGTCTGACAGATTATTAAAAACGGCAAATAATGCAGCAGCTTTAAATCTGTCCTCTATGTGCTAAACACTGGAATGTGCACTTTTATGTAAGTCAGATTTAAAATGTCTTTTACTCTGTATTTCAGTGTGTGAATATAAAACTGAAATCAACTGAACATTTTATTAAAATCATAATATTCTTATGATGGTGTTGCTTTATTACATCACAAACATTGCAAGACATGACATCTTAGTAGTGAAATCATCTTAAATATAGTCAATATATCAATATTAAAGCATGAAACTTGCAAAACTGTCTGGACAAAATCATTTCACTACACTGTATTAATGAACACAAGTACAAATGTCTAGAAATAGTTTAAATAATCTCATAATATTCATTCATATTCATAGACATTCTCAGGTGTAGCAGGTGAAGCTAAAACAGCACTGACTCAGTAAAAAGTAAAGGTTTACATTTGAAATGACTCTGTGCAGATTTAAAAGCTCTTAATGAGTTGATGTAAAATCAATCTGTTGATCTGATGCTCATCTTTCCTGCTGCTGCTTCAGTTCCACACAGAGATCATAGAGTCTGTCATCAGCACCTCCATTACAGTCTGCAGCTCTGACACCAAACACGACTTAGACAGGATACAGAGCATCATTAGCTCTGCAGAAAGACCACCACTGTTAATCTGCCCACCCTGCTCCACCTGGACACGTCCAGCACTGAGAACAGCAGACGCTTCAGTCTAATGAGGGTTAAAACCAGCAGATTCCAGAAAAGCTTCTTCACTCACGTCTTTACACTCATCAGCAGTGAATGTACCAATAAAGCCTGATTCTGATTCTGATTCTGATTCTGACACACAAAGCATTCAGACATTTGTTCTGTCAGTGAGAGATTATTCCACAGCAGAAATATAGAAATGATCTTACTAACATTTCATCACTGTGGAGACAAAACCTTGAATCTCTGTTTCTGTAGTTGTTTATTTTAACAGAAACTGAAAAGGCCAGTTGTTGTTTACACTGTGTTGAAATTTCATGATGAATGGATCAATAGAAATGGTCCAAAACTACTTCGTCCATTCAGTTCCATTCAAAATGATGAAGGTCTTTTTCCTCCTCATTTTGTAAGAGATTAAATGTGTTTATATTAAAATCACAGTTTAAAACTGCAGAATGTTTAAATAGCAGAGCTGCAGTTCTAATTATAGTCTACACGATTTAAATGAGGACATTTAAATGAATAAACCAGATCAAAGTGAATGTGCTGATCAGAATATCCAGATTGCACAGTCACTGCAGATTAGATAAAGAGTAAATAGTTCAGTTCAGCTGCTCGATATCAGACCAGCATCAGACTCAATACTGCAGTTCACCTCCTCACAGGCTGGTGGCGCTGCTTCAATGTCTGGGAGAAACGCAGCTTGTGGTCTTCCCTTCATATTTACAGCGTGTATTGACCCAGATGAGCTACATGATCTTAATAAAGCTGAAGAAGATCTTTGGTGTCAGGTTTATGTTGGTAATGCTGTTTTATTCAGTCACTGCAGGTTTAAGGCTGTGAGTCTTGTGATGAACCGAGACTGAAGACTGGGAATATTCGCTTCTACATTCAGGAGACTGAGAGATAAAATGACTCTCTGATTCTTTGATTTGAATCAATGTGCTTTTTATCACATCTGCAGATCACATTTCAGTCCAATCACAGACCTGACAGTGTTTCTCTCTCACACAGATACAAGCAGCAGTAATGTAACAGACATCAGCTGGTGGAGTGACTTTAATGCCGTCCTCCGTTTTTCATCCATGTTCTTTTCTCTCAGTCTCATTGGTTCATGAGCTCAAACACGTACAGAGAGTCACTCCCACAGAATGAACAGATCAGCGGAGAAACGAAAGTAAAGTCTCTCTTTCTCTGCTCGCTCTGTTCGTCTCTGTGTGCAGTAAAATGGCAGAAGCCGCTCTAAAAACTCTGGACTCTTTCAACTGTCCGATCTGTCTGGATCTACTGAAGGATCCAGTGACTATTCCCTGTGGACACAGCTTCTGTCTGGACTGTATTAAGGTCTACTGGGGTCAGGGTGATCAGAGGGGGGTCTACAGCTGCCCCCAGTGCAGACACAGCTTCACTCCAAGGCCTGTTCTCAACAAGAACACCATGCTAGCTGAACTAGCTGAGGGTCTGAGGAAGACGAGGCTCCAAGCTGCTCCTCCTGCTGGATCTCCTGCTAGATCTGGAGATGTGGAGTGTGACGTCTGCACTGGAACAAAACTCAAAGCTGTTAAATCCTGTCTGGCGTGTCTGGCTTCTTACTGTGAAGCTCATATTCAGCCTCATTATGAATCTCCTGCATTAAAGAAGCACAAACTGGTTGAAGCCTCCATGAATCTGCAGGAGAAGATCTGCTCTCTTCATGATAAGCTTCTAGAGATTTTCTGTCGCACTGATCAGCAGTGTATTTGTTATTTGTGTGTAATGGATGAACACAGTGGTCATAAGACAGTTTCAGCTGCAGCAGAAAGATCTGAGAAACAGGTAAGAATTTACTGTAATTTACAGTTACAATTATTTACTGTCCTGCTAGAACCAGTTTGTCAGCATCTGAAGCAGCACAGTGAGTGAAGTTCAGTCAGACACACCCAGCTGTAATAAACACACTGATAGATGTGGGACTGGTAGTGTATAAAGTGTCTGTTAAACATTTTATGGAAGGTGATATTATTAAAAAGTCAAATCAAAACTAATGAACTTCTGTTGTTGTTTTGGTTCAAGTTAAAAGAACCTGATTTAAGCTGTTCTTGGATAAATGCTGTCATTTTTATTACATGGTGGTTGAGGTGTCAAAAGCAAGCTGAGGTGGGCATGGCTTGGAATCAGGAAGCAAAGCAAGGACTTTCCTCAGGCCTAGAGACAGCCCTGTATATGGGTCACTTTAACAAATTGGTTCAAAGATTTGAAAACAATTTTTAGACTTTTTACTGACTTTAAGAATTAGAATTTTAGGACTTCAGACTAAAACTCTTTAGCTTTGAGTGACCATATACCTTAATTATGTTTATTTTATTAAATTAATGATTAAACATTCCATTTTGTCCCAACCAAAAAGTCATAACACTACTAAACTTTACCAGATAGAACCAAATACCAAACAGTAACAATTTTAGCTGATTTTGAGCAGAACTCAAAAACACTAGCCAGTACATGAAAACAAATACCTTTATTGTCATTGTACAAGTACAATGAGATTCAATGTGCACTACGCTACAATACATAAAAAATAAAAGAGTATGAGATAAAATAAAATAGAAATATCCAGCATATTTACAGAAAGAGAAATGTGCAAGGTGCAGTACAGCCTTAGATACATGTGGATACATTCGTGGTGTGAGTGTATAAGTTCTGGAGTGGAGGTAGTAGAATAGTTCAGGATGGGGAACCATGGCTGGAATATCGCTGTACTAAAGTGACAATGTTAAAAAAGTACCGAAAAATAACAATTTTAGCTGATTTTGAGCAAAAACACCAGCCAGTCCATGACTAGCAAACAGCTTCAAACAGTTGTACACACATAAAATCATAATATTTTTTATTAAAGCACAAAAAAGTTAATTTCATTGCAGGAAATATGTGTGACAATACTTAATGTTAAACACTGATATTCAAACTTTTGGACACATTTAAAACAATGAGATTTAACTTTTCACCATGTAGCCATTAGGGACAGGAATAAAGTCTCACTTCCTGCTCTAAAATGTAGGAGTGTAGCTAAAATTAAAACTCCAGCTATGAACTAAAACTCTTTGTGTTTTGGTAGTGACATAAAAACATGAGGCAGCAAATTTATTGATAAAGTTTTTTTATAAATAAAACTCATGGATCTGAATCTTTCAGCTTCACTTTAAAAGGAATCAAGAAAGAATACATTAAATAACACAAAAAGACACATTCAATACAAACTACTCTATAAATGATGATTTCGCATATATTTAGCTGATTACTGTCCTAATGAACACCTTACGTTTAAATGGAGCCTAACATTGTACTTGTAAAGGTCTGTGGTCTTAATAATTAATTGTTTATTAAAATATATTTTTCTGTGTTACTGCAGTTTGGATCCATATATTCATATATAATCATGAATAAACTTTAGAATGAAGTTCAGTCAGACACCCAGCTGTAATAAAACACAGTGAAAGTCATGAGAATGGTAGTGTATAAGGTGATGCACTGTGTCTGTAAAACGTTAGGAAATGTAAGACATTCTTAAAAAGTCAGAACAAAACAAATTAACTTCTAATGAGTTAAAAGAGCTGGATTTAAACTGTACTTAAATAAAGCCTGTGTCATTATCATTACATGGAGTGTGTGGTTAAGGTGTAAAGAGAAATGCTGAGGTAGGCGTGGTTTGGAATCAGGAGCAGAACAAGGCTTTGCTTTCGGATCCTGAAAAGCCCATAGCCGGCCCTGTATATATCACACAGACTGGTTTGGCTCAGATAAATAAATGTTCTAAAATGTAACTTTTTACTGTGTCACTGTAAAAAAATAAGAGCCAAAATTAGCTATAATTTCTGAACGATTTCAGAAAAAAAGACCAGTCATTTGAGTGTGGGTGTGTGTATATGATAACCCCTCCCTCGGTATTAGTGGTTTCCATGAAAGACAGTAAATAAGACAGAGGAGCGTATAGATGATACAGTTTTCTCTTTCGAAACTCTCTTCAAAACATTCTTTTTTCACTTATTTAAAACTTTGTTGCATCCTTGGCTGAACATCGTGATCATAAAACAAATTCTGAAGAAAGATTATTAGAATACAGTTACACTCATAGATAAACTCATTTTATGAATATGTTTCCCAAGTGGTTGTAAAGAGAACAACAGTCAGCATGTAAATGTGACACATGAAGTTTTGTTGTATTTTGTCTACAGAAGCAGCTGGTGGAGAATCAGAGGAAATTCCAGCAGAGAATCCAGCAGACGGAGAATAAACTGCAGGAGCTGAGACAGGCTATGGAGAATCTCAGGGTGAGTAAACTGACCAGAGGAGAAGACACCAGCTGACCACTGGAGGAGCAATTTCAGCTCTCAATCAGAGCTCTCCTTCAGTTAGCCAGTGAGGAGCCCAGTGTTGGGTCACTTTCCAGCCCCACTGAGCCCCACTGTGGAGAAGTCAGTGAAAGAGCTGCTTCAGATGAAGCCCCTCCTCTCTGTGTGTCTCCTAACAGCGCTCTGCACAGGCAGCAGTGGAGGACAGTGAGAAGATCTTTACTGAACTGATTGAGTCCATTGAGAGACGACGCTCTGAGGTGAAAGAGCTGATCAGAGCTCAGGAGAAGACTGAACTGAGTCAGGCTGAAGAGCTCCTGAAGAAACTGGAGCAGGAGATTGCTGATCTGAGGAGGAGAGACGCTGAGCTGGAGCAGTTTTCACACTCAGAGGATCACATCCATTTCCTCCAGGTAACATCACTGACTCTGATCATCTACAGAAGGCGTGTCAGCCTTTCCACTGGAAGTGCTGTGGATTTGCCTTCATTAGTAAAAATCTGTGTCTCTTCATCTCTGCAGAGTTTCCAGTCTCTCTCTGATCCTCCTCAATCTGCAGACTTACCCCGTATCACAATCAGTCCACAGTTCTCCATGGAGGAACTGAAGAAAGCTGTGAATGGAGTGATGGAACTAGTGAAACCAGAAATAGTCAAGTTCTCTGGAGGTAGAATGGATTATATATAATGATTAATCCTAAAGAAGAGAATTGAATTAGTTTATCTTCATTTTCAGTTGTCCGTAGTACCATATGATTTCATATGATATGGCCATAATGATATATCATTCAGATTTGGCAGAATTTCTCAAATGTCTCTCCAAACTCTTTAAGTCTAGAGGAAAGAACTCAATCATACATATTTCTCTAATTAACTTTAGTGTTATTGGAGCTTTACGATGCCAGCAACGCCAAAATATTTGTTGTTTGTCCAAGATTTTCATATAGTTACCACTATAATGTTAAACCTATTCACTGACCTTTTACTGCTCGTATCTGAGCTTCACTAAAACATATAAATTGAAGAATACTAGTGTTTTTCCCTTACAAACCATACCTAATCTTACCATAAGGTCTTTGTCCATCTGACTGACCACCTTCAGGGTCACTCTACACTTTATCTTTTGCCACACTGATTAAACACCAATGTGTGATTTTGCTTTGTGGCTGCTGTGTAAGATTTTCCTTCATTTTCAGTGATTGTATCTTCATCTATGACGCCTGATACTTGTCAGAAACCACAAGAAATCCATCAGTTACCTGAACCAAAGACCAGAGAGGACTTCCTGAAATGTGAGTATCAGATTTACTCAACCACAGACACACATTTACATCCAAACCCTTTATATCTTCATATTTATTCCTTGTCAGTGATCTCCTGCTCCAGTTTCTTCAGAAGCTCTTGAGAGGTTGTTCACTCTCAGTGTAGCTGATATACAGGCTAAAGATCATGACGATGTAGCTTTTATAGTGACATTTCAGTCCATAGACTCATTATTCTAACATTACCACTGAGCTAATATTAAAAAATCATTTTCAAACATTTGTATCTCCTTCACTCAGTATCACATGAACATGAAGCTTATAAGCCACTTCATCTATTTATTAATGAACATTATCTATTAATGATATTTTTCATTTGCGACAAACTCTCCATATATAAGTAAGAAAATAAAAAGGTCAGTAGTTCTTTGTTTAAAAGTCAGTAGTTCTGTTCAGCTCGTCCAGCTGCTGGATATCAAACCAGAATTAGACACAGTCCTGCAGTTCAGCTCCTGCAGCTTCACTGGATGGGAAATGCAGATTGTGATTTTATGTTCATGTTCAGAACTGATTAACATTATCAGTGAGACATTTCCTTAAGGGACAGCAATCATGTCATATTAATATAGCACACACCTGGAAGAACATACAGTGGTACACAAAGGTTTGGGTGCCTCTTGTCAAATTACATGTTTAGTTGATTTTCTAAGTGACAGTAAGTGAACATCCTCCACAGAGATCATCCTTCAACATGCTTTAATACACAGTTACTGTTCATTTACTGAAACGGAAAAAATGTGGTCTGTGCAAAAGATTGTTGTGCAAAATGTTTATTTTTTTCCTGAAAAATGCTGAATTCAGCAAATCAATAGAAATTGTGCACTAAAATGTGCAGAAAAATGTCATATTTATCTGTGTTCTTTGAAGAAGGTGTGTTCACTTATTTTCACTTAGAGAATCGACAAAGCATGTAATGAACCTGAGGGTGTTCATACTTTTTCCACTGTACATCAACTGTATGTAGAAATTCATACATCATAACTGTATTTCAGAATCAACACATCAGTCTTTGGTGAAAATCCTCATTTTACTACATTCACTTCATGAACTGGAGCAGCAGCTGTAACTGCCAGTTGTTGAGATGGTGGGATTGGTTGGGAGTGATGATGTCACACTTCAGCTCTAGAGCAGCTAAAATGTGAAATGCTTACACATTTGGTTCTTCTGGACGATTAAAGACAAATTAAAAACAGATTCATGTAAATGATTTGTTTTTATGTTTTTAAATTTGCCTTCCATGTAAACAAAACCAGTCTGTTCTAGTTCTGTTCTGTTCTGTATTCTGTTATTGTTTCTGCTCCTTTTATTCACTGGACGCCATGTTTACTCAGTACTGCTTAAAACTGACCTTGATGTTTATTTTAATGAGTGATTTTGTTTTGTGTCTTTATTATTACAAATAGTTTCGAAGAAATAGGACTAATTTTATTTTCTCTCCTCCATCAGATTCCTGTCAGCTCACTCTGGATCCAAACACAGTACACAGTCGGCTCGCTCTGACTGAGAGAAGCAGAAAAGTGACAGTGATGCGTCAGACTCAAAAACATCCTGATCATCCAGAGAGATTTGATGGAGTGCAGCAAGTTCTCTGTAGAGAAAGTCTGACTGGACGCTGTTACTGGGAGGTCGAGTTTAGCGTGAAAGATGTTGATATTGCAGTGTCTTATAAACGCATCAGTAGGAAAGGAGGATATAATGAGTCTGGATTTGGCTCTAATGATCAGTCCTGGAGTCTGATCTGCTCTGGCTCCAGATTCTCTTTCAAACACAATAATAAACAGTCTAAACTCCCTGTGAACTCCAGCTCCTCCAGAATAGGAGTGTATGTGGATCACAGTGCAGGAATTCTGTCCTTCTACAGCGTCTCTGACACAATGACCCTCCTCCACAGAGTCCACACCACATTCACTCAGCCCCTCTATCCCGGATTTGCGGTTGTTCGTTATGGTCATTATCTTCAGATCTGTGATTTTAATTAATTAAAATACTAATAAAAGCTGAAAATGTGTTCCATCTACAGTCGTATGTGGGCGACTTAAAAAAAAAACAAAAAATCTGACAGACTGTTGGAAACAGCATGTAACGCATCTTTAAATCTGTCCTGTATGTGATAAACACTGTGGAATGTGTACTTTTTTGCCTTTTACACTCTGTATGTGCATATATAATAAATAAACTAAACATTTGAATCAAATCACAATATTCATATTATGGTTTTGCTTCATTAGAATGCAAAGTGCAAGTGATCAGTATATCAACATATAATGTTGTCTATTCACTAAATATGATTTAAATCATTCTAAAACTGTCTAAAATGTCTAACCAGTATTCAAGACAGTGGATTAGAATTTTGGAATCGATGGTTTAAAAAGCTGCACTGAGATCCAATGAGACTAAAACAGAAGGACTTTGTGAGTCAGTGCTGAGTCTGAGCTCATTCACAACACGACCCAATACTGTCTCAGTACTGCGGTTACAACAAAAACCTGATTCAAACTTCTTAATAACTTTTCACAAATTTTGTAAGATAAATCTCCATGAGACACACTAAGAGAAAGGTTAGGGTTAATTAGTCAGTCTGTGGTGGAAAAAAGAACGTTAGTATATCTTTGTGTTGATTAACCCCTTAGAATCTCAGGCTTATTACTCAGTAACTACAGGGACTTCAGTGCAAAGTGGCTGAGCTATTCTTAGGCTATAGAAGTGTGTAATAAGACGTTGGGCCTGCTGGTGGTCCTGGCCGTTTAAGGGGTTAATTACACTGGAGAGGTGTGACTGTCTGGATATTTTCACAGCATTATTGTAGGTGGAGATCTGCTCTTTGAGAATATTATAATGTACCTGCAGCTCAGTTTTCCTCCATCAGTGCTCTGATTTACGACAGTTTCTCCTGAGCTGGTGTATTTCATCATTCATCCATGGATTTATGAGAATGCAAGTTTTTCTTCTACTTGAGTGAGAGCATCAAGAGTTTCCTTTATTCTAGCGTGTAGATCAGAGAGCAGATCATTACATGAAGGAGTCAGAGCTGTATCTGATGCAGTATTATGTCACTTTCTTCATTATGTTTATATGGACCTGAAAGAATATACAGAAATGATCTGATATGAAGACATCAGAAATGAGGGGCTCGTTTGTGTTTAAATCTTTAGTGATCACCAGATCCAGGATGTGACCCAGCTTGTTAGAGACACTAAAAAGATGGTTCTTCAAGGGTTCTTCACTAAAGAAAATGGTTTTAAATAGAACAAAGAACACTCAAAGAACCCTTTGCATGACTGAAAGTTTTTTTTGCAGGGTGAAACGTTCTTTAGATTGATGGAGAATGTGCTGTACGTGGATCTATATAGAAGCTTTTTGAAAAGGGGTCTGTATAGCACCAATAAGGGTTCTGCTATTGTTACTATTGTTGCTATTGTTACTCGTGTCGTAACAATAACAGAACCCTTTTTGGTGCTATACAGACCCATCAGCACATTGTTTGAGTGTTCATGGTTCATGGCTTTTTTATTAAGAACCCTTGAAGAACCATCTTTTGTAGGTGTTCAGAGAGGGTACTTCGAATCAAATGTCTCTAGAAGTCTAGTGAATTGCTTTACTGTCTGATAGGTTACCAATATTTAAGTTAAAGTCCCAGAGAGAAGAACTTTATCACAGCTTGTGGATGTGATTGTTAGTAATTCTGCAGTTTCTGCTAAATGTAACATCCGTTCACTCTTTGTCCTGGTCTTTCTCAGGTTTTGCTGTTTTCTTGGTCTCCCAGTGCCTCGTGTTTTTGTATGTTTGCCATGTGCCTTTCTTTTTTTGTGACATGTGCCTTTGTTGTTGTTTTGGTCTGTCTCCTCCCTGGTCCTGCCCCCTTGTTGCCCACTCCACCTGCATGTAGTCCGTAGCCCCGCCCTCTTATTAGTCTCAGGTGTTTCTTGTTTCCCCTCAGTGTATTTATACCCCTGTGTTTGCTCAGTCCTTTTGTCTTGCATTGTCTATATACTCTGTTGCTTGTTTCCTGTTTTTACTGCTCTTAGGTTTTGTTGCTGGTTTAGTTTTCCTTTGTTTTGTATCATCATGGATTTATCTGTTCCACTGACATCTGTCACTGAGTATTTATACTCTGTTGAATCTCATTTAAATGAAAGGAACTCGCACTCGCATCCAGGTCTTCACCTGCTTCATCTCCTGGACTCCCAGTGTTACACTAAAAAGATACTATTTTGCCTGAGAGTCTATATTTTACAGTTAATAATACACAAGTGTCACTACAAAGGTTGACACTCAAAAGACATAAATTTCATTACACAATATTAACTAAAACAGGTACAACTTTCTAGAAATACTTAAGTATTTCCATTTTGGGCGACTTTTTACTTTCACTCCACTACATTTCAAAGTCAAATATCTTACTTTTTACTCCACTACATTTTGTGATATTCCTTTTGGTTTATGTGTGCATAAAAACGTAGCATCAAAATGAAAGAAGTGCGAAGCAAGAACACCAATCAGTTTTGAGCTTATTTTGACCTGTTGGACCTTGAATAATACCTTGAATAATCTTATAATATTCATTCATATTCATAGACATTCTCAGGTGTAGCAGGTGGAGCTAAAACAGCACTGACTCAGTAAAAAGTGAAGGTTTACATTTGGAGTAAAAACACACTGAAATGACTCTGCAGATTTAAAAGCTCTTAATGAGTTGATGTAAAATCCATCTGTTCATTTGATGCACATGATGATTTGGTGGTGGTCTTGAGTCTAAAGTGTCATCAGCACCTCCACAGGCAGATTAATGCACAGGCTTACCTGGGCTGAAGAGGTCAAGCATGACAAATACATGGTATTAAAAATAGAATTAATATGATGATTTGCTTGAAAAGGTGTCGGACATATCCTTGATGATTTGGTGTTGGTCTAATGCAGAGATTCTAAAACTTTCTAAAAGATCCTAAAACAAACTCTAGGAAAATGTGTTTCAGTCCTGAAACATCACCACACATAATTGCTGCCAAACACATGGAAGTGCATTTCAGAACAATTGTGTCATAAAATGCACCAACACACAGTCCTTTAAAGAGCAGTATTTACTGATGAAAATTTCACCTTGTAAGTGGTCTTTTTTCATTGGAATAGCACTATTACGATAATAGTAAAATCCACTAGCCTACGGGTTTTGCAGTGTTATGTTAGTGCCAAGCTAACGGTGGTGTATATTCACTTTCCCACAAATGCTTTAATGATTTTCCCTTTATTATGGCCTGATTAACTCCAGCTTAACAAGCCTGATGTTTAAAGCTTGTAAGACATGCATGTAATATTTATCACTTGCATTTATTTTATTCATATATTCAGACATATTTACTTAACCTGCACTAGGAATTGAGTGTTTAAATTAATGCTGCATGTTCATTACAATGAGCCAAACTTCTTCTTTTGCCAGCTGTTTGCTGTTTTGGGGGCATCACCAAAACACAAGCAAGTTTAAAGTCCTTACGTCAATATTATCACATATTGTGTTTTATGTAATTTATCCAAAAAAATTCAAATAATAAATAAATGTAGACATACTACTGTTTCAAGCAACTTACAGCATCGTCCTGTGTCCCTGTAAGTATATGTTTAGTACTGTTCCAGGTTTTTATTTCTAACACTAAGTTTTCCATCCAGCACTCATTCTCAGCTGCAGCTGCTTATATAGGTACAGACTGTCTGATATCTATTACACATTAAGCTGCTACCAATATCAGGTTTTTGTCAGGTGCATTTTGATTGGCTATCCACATGTCCATATGTACACACTTCCATGCATTGTTCTTATCTGTAAAGTGGTAAACAGTTTTTTAAACATTTAGAAGCTAGTAAGCAACATATCCTCATGTGCTTGGTAATGCATATCACTCCGTTTCCTGCAGATGTGTTTTTGCTGTAGTCCTGGTTTTGAAAATCGTCCAACCCAACACATCACACCAGAGCTATTCATGTATGGTTATTTTACATGTCAGTCAAATAGTCCTGTCCTTTCAAAGTAGGCAGCTCTTCATCTTGTTAAGGGATGAAACGCGGATCAGTAAATCTGCTGAAATCTTTATTTCTGACTGACATGCAGAAGCGACTGTGCTGAGTCTTTAAACACTGGTATGATCTTCATAGGAGAGACTTTACAGACATTCATGAACAATAGAAAGACCCTCTCAGTGAATCTGTGGGACACAGTGTGTAAGTGTCTGTTAGTTAGACCATCAGAGAATGAGAGCTTTCCTCTCTCCCAGTCCAGCTGCACTCTGATCTTCTGGAGATTCTGGGCCACTGAGAGGGGAGTTCCAGGCTGTGGTGACGAACCTGCTGCATATTGTCCATTCAGATACCACAATGACCAGACTCCACTCCTGGAGAAAATCTCTCCCTTCCTCTCAGCAGACTCCGTCATCACCCCCAATATCCAGAGTTTATCTCCCACTTCACATCCCAGCAGTGCGCCCTGACTAAGCCCTCGGAGCCCAGCACACACGCCAGCTTATCAAACCTCTCTGATTATCAGGAAGCTGCTGCTTCTCATCACGGAAGAGAAAATGGGACTCCTAACAACCATGCAAGACCTGGTAGACCACCAACACTGTC
>NW_023495187.1:0-20933 GCF_904425465.1 Colossoma macropomum | reverse complement strand
GAAATGATTGACAGCCTGCTCCACCTGTAGAGAGAGACAAAAAAGAGAGAGCGAACAGGCAGAGGAAAGAAAAGAAGGAAACACTCTTGTGCTGACACGCATCAATTTATATGTAGAATAGTAATATATTATTATTTTATTTCTAAACAGGATTTTTCATTAATGTTTATCATAATAAACTCTCAGATCTTACTGTATATATAATTTAAAGTCAGTGTGTTTTATGTGTCCTTTTTGCATGTATGACTTTCTTCCATATAATATACTTATAATACACATATAATTTTCCTCCATTGTTCTGTTTCAGTCTGATTCAGAGAGACTCACCTGATCTCAGCTATGAGTCCATGAAGAGTCGGTGATCCACCATGAAGGTCCAGAGAGGAGGACGGTTCTACTGAGGTAGAGAGAGTTTACAGTATGTATGGTGCAGTGAGGTGTTCCTCACTTCCAGCCTCACCTGATTAACCTCTGCAGGTAGAGCAGAGTAACCTGTGCAGAACTGTGGTTCTACAGAACATGGAGAGAGGAGCTTCGGTTACACACCTGGAACTCCTTTCATCTAGATAACATCAGACCTCAGCAACATTACTGATAATGATTATTATGATTAGGGATGCATCGATATCAATACTGGTATTGGGTATTGGGCCGATACCATGCTCATGTATTCATACTTGTAAAAATCAACACCAGCATTCCAATACCAGCAGACATAAGCAGAGCTGCTATGCTAGGGAACAAATGACTCAGGCTGGCAGTGAAGGAGGCTCTGCTCACACAGAGAAGTATTACTGACTCTGTGGAGGTGGGACACAAAGTCATTGGTCACTTTAAACATTCTGCCTTGGCAGATTCCCACCAGGAATACACTGCGTGATTTTAGCCCGTTTTTAAACACACAAATACAACCGCTTCCCCAGTGCAGGTGGACGCACGTAGGCTAACAACATGGAGGCTAAAAAGTCAACATTTCCTACCAATGCGACTTTACTTTGTCTGACTGAGTAGAACACTCAAAGTAACAGTAAATCAGGCTGTAGAGAGACCAAACTGTCCTGCCATGATCATTAGCGCCTGCTTTATCTTCAGTGCTCAGTGTTAGCAGCGCTGCTCAGTGTCTCAGCATGTTGCTCAGTACTCGGTTATTCTGAGTGAATCAGCTTTATTGATAACGGTCTGTAGACAGAGCGTCTGTAGAGGCTGCGTTTCCCGTAGCAGGTCAGTCAGACGGAGCATTTCGTACAGTGCGAGTTTATAAATCATAGCTTTGTATGAACACGATGGTCTATTCAAATGTACAGTGAGAGTCACCAAAGAACAAGATCTCTAAATCTCACAGTGTCTGTCTGGCTTTAGAGGACATTCAGCTACAACTCAACCAGCCAATCAAGACTCCAACAAAACGGAAAACTTGGAAGTGTGAGCTCATTTGAGATACTCTAATATACCAACACAAAAAGCTGTGTGTGTGGAGAGTAAAACCTCAGTGATGGAGCTTCATCACTCCAGCAGTGGAGGAAGAACCTCTGATTCAAAGTGAGTAACTTTCATATCAGCTCTTAGCTGATTAACAGTAAAGAGGGAATTATGAGTTATACTCAGACTAAATGAGTCTCAGTAAAGAACAAAATTATTCAGCATTTAAATGTGGTTGAACATTTTTCAGAGTGAAGCATGGAGGATCTCCAGTGTCCAGCTGTGTGTCTGAGAAGAGTGACCAGTTCATAGGAGACTTTCCTAATTTCAAGAGAGGAGGAGAACACAGCTGTGTGTCTATGAAGAGTGACCAGTCCATAGGAGACTTTCCTCATTTCCAGAGAGGAGGAGAACACAGCTGTGTGTCTGTGAAGAGTGACCAGTCCATAGGAGACTTTCCTCATTTCAAGAGAGGAGAACACAGCTGTGTGTCTATGATGAGTGACCAGTCCATAGGAGACTTTCGTCATTTCAAGAGAGGAGGAGAACACAGCTGTGTGTCTGTGAAGAGTGACCGGTCCATAGGAGACGTTCCTAATTTCAAGAGAGGAGGAGAACCCAGCTGTGTGTCTGTGAAGAGTGACCGGTCCATAGGAGACGTTCCTAATTTCAAGAGAGGAGGAGAACCCAGCTGTGTGTCTATGAAGAGTGACCAGTCCATAGGAGACTTTCCTCATTTCAAGAGAGGAGGAGAACCCAGCTGTGCGTCTATGAAGAGTGACCAGTCCATAGGAGACTTTCCTCATTTCAAGCGAGGAGGAGAACCCAGCTTTGTCTCTATGAAGAGTGACCAGTCCATGTTGAAGTCAGCACAGTCCAGTGGAGGGAGAGGAACCTCTGACTCAGGGTAAATAACTGATACCAGTAAACAACAGTTTTGCATTTTAAATATGTTCCTGATCTCTGGATTATATATACATTATAGGTCAGTTTGTAAAGGTTAGAGTTCAGCAGGACAGAAACCCAAGAGCTATTGCTCCAGTGTCTAGTTGTCTAGAGCTGGTTGTCTGTAAAAAGTGATGGTCCATCCCTGAACATTCAGTAAGTGACACACAATGAGTGAAACAGCAGAGTATATACTGTAGACATTTACTCAGTGTTTTAGAGTGTTTCTCTCATAAATCAGTAGTACATTTAGTGTTAACCTGTGCTGTTCTCTCAATGTAAATGTAAACAGTTGGGACAGCAAAGGTATAGTAGAAAGTTGTCTAGTGTCCACTCTGTGTGCTAATGTCATGCACCCCCCCCCCTTTGTCTTTCAGCCTGGATAAAGTACACATTAAAAACAGAATATCTCAGAATATTCCACTAAATTTCATCATCTATAGCAACAAATGTGTTTTTGGAGAATCCAGTGGACTTTCAATAATGCATCAGTCCTATACTAGTCAAAAACAGCCAATATACAGTTTCAAATTTCAAAGAAGCAGCTGCATACAGTGTATTGATCTGCAATCATGTTACTTATATTTACATTCACAGCTTGCTGCATGCTAAGTAAAAAAAATGGAATTATATCTAATTAGACCCACAACAAAGTAAAGAGTAGAATTATGAAAGGTGCTGTGACGGGTTCTGTTAAAGGAAATGAGGTGAGGCAAGAACCCTGTGTATAAAGTTTTCAGAGGGCCCAAACTTCCTTGCCTTTGCCCTTCATGTGCTACAGCTGTTACAAATGTTTTTATTACAAAAGCAATTACAGCCCCAATTCCAAAAAAGTTGGGAGGTTGTGTAAAATGTAAATAAATGTAAATAAAAACAGAATGCAATGATCTGCAAATATCATAGACCATGTTTTATTCACAATAGAACATGAAAACATTAACTTTATTTAGAACTTGGTTTGTCCTCTTTCTCAGACTCCTGGTAGTAACAGGCAGCCAGTAAAGTACAGGTTATCACCTGTAATCACATAACACTCATATAATTACACAGATCTCCTATTAAAATCATGTGCTTACATGCAATTTAGGGCATGAACATTATGTGCAATGACATTTTGTCATGTTACCACATAATACTCAAATGATGCTGCAGGTACTAATAAGAAATAATAGGTGTTAACATGGAAAAGATGTGAATGAAAAGTATGTGATTTTTCTGGAAGTATAAAGAAAACAATGCATGTTTATTAACATTTTAAACATGTATATCCATGTACAATATTTGAATGCTACTACAGTTGTCTAGAAATATTTTTTTCTTATTAGTTAATGGAGAAATCAAAAGTGCAACTCATGTAACAGTAAATTCATCTTGGGAACCTGAGGTAAATGAAAAGAACTATACACTAAATTAAAAAGCCCAAATGTAATGCATTTGAGTGTATAGTTATGTATAGGTATTTGTATTATTGATATTTGTTGTTGTGTTTGACCCCCATTAGCCAGAGCTCCACAGTGGATGATGTCCTTCACAGAGTCTTAGAGAGACACAAAAACAGCATGAAGAACAAGTACGAGAGCTTATTTGAGGGAATCAGAACAGAAGAGAATAAAACCCTCCTGAACAGGATTTACACACAGCTCTACATCATAGAGGGAGAGAGTGAAGGAGTGAATGAAGAACATGAGGTTCTACAGATGGAAAAAACAACCAGAGGACGCTTACAAGACTCTCCAATCAACTGCTTAGACATCTTTAAACCTCTACAAGGTCCTGAAGGAGAAACACGAGAAGAGAACATTAGAGCTGTGGAGGCTGACAGACTCAGATACAGAGAAAGAGAAGATAACAGACCAGAAGAGCCAGAGCTCAGAGCTGCTCTGACTAAAGGCATCGCTGGAATTGGAAAAACTGTCTCTGTGCAGAAGTTCATTCTGGACTGGGCTGAAGGAAAAGCCAATCAGGATGTAGAGCTCATGTTTGTGCTTCCGTTCCGGGAGCTGAACCTGATTAAAGATGATCAATACAGTCTTCATGGACTTCTGTGTGACTTCCATCCTGAGCTCAAAGATCTGGACCCAACGATTTATGATCAGATCAAAGCTGTGTTTATATTTGATGGTCTGGATGAAAGCAGAATTCCACTGAACTTTGAAGAGTGTGAGAAAGTATCTGACATCACCGTGACATCATCAGTGGGTGTGTTGATGACAAACCTCATCAAAGGAGAGCTGCTTCCCTCTGCTCTGATCTGGATAACCTCCCGACCAGCAGCAGCCAATCAGATCCCTCCTCAATACATCAACCGTGTGACAGAAATTCAGGGATTCAGTGACCCACAGAAGGAGGAGTACTTCAGGAAGAGGATCAGTGATGAAGACCAAGTCCAGAGAATCATCTCCCACATTAAGACAGTGAGGAGCCTCCACATCATGTGCCACATTCCAGTCTTCTGCTGGATCTCAGCCACTGTTCTTCAGCAAATCATGAAACAGCCTCATACAGAAATCCCTAAAACTCTGACTGCAATGTACTCACACTTTCTGCTCACTCAGACCAACATGAAGAATGAGAAGTATAAGGAGGAAGATGAGAGTGACCCAAAGAACATGCTGGAGTCCAACAGAATCATTATACTGAAACTGGCTGAACTGGCTTTCAAACAGCTGATGAAGGGCAATGTGATGTTCTATGAAGAGGACCTGAGAGAGAGCAGCATTGATGTCACTGAGGCCTCAGTGTACTCTGGGATTTTCACTGAGATCTTTAGGGAGGAATGTGTGCTTTACCAGAGGAAGGTCTACTGCTTTGTTCATCTGAGCTTTCAGGAGTTCCTGGCTGCTCTTTATGTGTTTCACTGCTTTGAGATCAAGAACATGGAGGAACTGCAGATTTTTAAACCACTGTACAGAGAGTGGTCTGAGAAAGTCTTACTGAGGTTTTATCCCTCACTGTTCAGTGAGTGGTCTGAGGATGTTCCTCTGGATGAGGTGCTGAAGGGAGCAGTGAATAAAGCTGTAGTGAGTCAGAATGGACACCTGGATCTTTTCCTCCGTTTCCTGATGGGCATCTCACTGGAGTCCAATCAGAGACTCCTACAGGGTCTACTGACCCCAACACAGAGCAGATCAGAGAGAACCAGAGAGTACATCAAGTTCTTAATCAGAAAAGATGGTTATGATAAACCATATGGCATCTCAACTGAGAGGTCCATCAATCTGTTCCTCTGTCTATCTGAAATGTCTTACAAGTCTCTCTCCAAAGAGATTCAGGAGTATCTACAATCAGAGAGACACTCAGAAGAGTCTCTCTCTCCTGGACAGTGTTCAGCACTAGCCTATATGCTTCTGATCTCAGAGGAGGAGTTGGATGAGCTGGACCTGAAGAAGTACAACACATCAGAGGAGGGTTATAAGAAACTGATCCCAGCTCTGACTACCTGCAGAAGAGCTCTGTGAGTGTTATATTTACATTAATATAAGATATATTAATATCTTAATAGTTGAATGGGACCTTTGACCATTTATTAGTTAACCAATTAAAAATACGTTTTGGTCATTATGATGTGCTGCCAGTACACTGCTTGGCCAATGTATTAGAAACCCTTCCCTTGTAGCTCCACCCCGCTGGCGTAGAGAGATTGTAGTTCATCTGTTGGTTAGGGCTGGGCTATATTTAAATTATGTAGGTACAACATCATATTGACATATTGCTTTTTTGTTTTAGCAAGAGTTCTGTGAATATATTCATGATGTAATGTGAATAAAATAGCATTGTTCCTTTTGCCACTAAGTTTGTTTTGAGCTTTTTAATTTTATTTTGTGTACTTTATACATGACATCTGACAGTTAACTAAATGCGTATCATTTACTGTGAGCTTCAGATTGTTTTGAAAGAACAGCTTAAAATCCATAAATGTTAAATAGTAAATATACTTTCTGGTAATGTACTTTCTGTCTGGATTACTTTGGTGCCATTTTAAGAGAAGAAAACAAAACAGTCCAATCAAAACAGGATATGCTAATTTGTATGACATTCTTTTTCTTACAGAATTTAGAAAGCATGAAATTATTTGCTTTGTTAATGCTAATTTATTAAATTAATTATTTTTAATCTGGTACCATGATGTATTTAAAAAAAAAAAATCCTGATATTGAATTTTATCAATATCGCCCTGCTGATCTGTTGATGCACAGTTTGTGTTAGCTAACCTTTAGCCCTTCATCAGAGCTGGTGTTGTCCAGGTTAGGTGGGTGGTCTGCTCTCAACCTAGCAGACACCGACATATGTAAAACCTCAGCAGTACCAGTGTGTCTGATGCACTCGTACACTACTGTGTCAATGTCACTGCTGTGCTGAGAAAGAACAGCCACCCATATAATATCTGGACAACAGTAGTTCTGTGGTCTGCAAATGTGGTCAAACCATTGATGACTTGGGTAAAGGGGGTTGATAATCTATACACCTATATAGTGGTTCATAAGAGAGGTAGAGCTCATAAAGTGGAAGTATGAGGTAGGTGTTTCTTATAAAGTGGCTAGTTAATAGAAGGATAGGTGTTTCTAATAAAGTGACTAATGAGTGGAACTATGAGGTGGGTGTTTCTAATAAAGTGGCCAGTTAGTGGAAGTAGAAGGTAGGTGCTTCTCATAAAGTGGCCAATAAGTGGAAGTACTGTGAAGGTGTTTCTAGTAAAGTGGCCAGTGAGTGTACAATCAGTGTTGAATGATAAAGAATGGTAATTTACTTCTTATTTAATGAAAGCAGATCTGCTTAATGTTAAGGGTGATCCCAATGTTGATGTGTTATCATGATGTCTTAGTGAGGGTGAAACCCCGTATGCATAATAGCCTGGGCGTCTCTTAGTAAAAACAAAGTTTTGTTACTTGGCAGTTGGTTTATTTATTCATTAATTTATTTATTATAAATGTACTAATTTGCTACCTTCGTTCCTGTTGGGTTTTATTTGCAAATTTGTGCAATTATTTATACCAAAATTCTGTTTTTTGTTTGAATTGAAAGTGGAGCACCTGTAACTCTCTCTAACCCAATAAGAACAGGGGTGAAGGTGCACCACTTGCTCCATTGTTTGGGTGCATATGGTCTTTGAGTTACTGTGTAGAATAATTCTCTTTAACTGTTGGTAAGAAAACTAATCTGATGGGTATATAAGAATATAATCTGATCATGTCACATTATATTTGATACAGATGGTCTAAAACAGTGGTTGCTAACCCTGGTTCTGTGCATGGTTCACTGTCCTGCACATTTTAGTGTTGGCCCTGCTCCCATCACTGACTTGACCTAACTAATCTGCTAATTAACAAACCCTTCCTGAGTTGAAGTGGGTGTGTGCTCATTTTTTCTTCTGTTGTGTACAGTTTTGTGATGCTTATCATGAACTGGCAGCGAAATACGTCAGCTACCCACATTCCACTCCCTCTCCTGAGCGTTCAGTGCCTTTGTGACTAAACGACTGTGATCAAAACAAGCCGGCATGTTGAGATACACTTTTTTAATTTGAATAAAATAGTTTTTTATATTTTTTTCCTATATTATGTATTTAATTTAAGAAAAATCTTTCTAAAGAGATACGCGCAAATGTGGTGAATTGGGGCTTATTAAGCCTGTATCTCATATCTATAGTCTTCACATTGCCGAACATTAGCTCCACAATTTTAACCTAACAAAAGTCTGATTGCGAAGCACTTTGTCCTTATCGATGGAATCATTCGCTCTGTTCCTCCATGCCAGTCCTGGCCTCTATCATATACAGACACTGTAAAGTCCCAGCCAAAACTCAGAGCAACTAATTTATTTAACCTTTTCTAATTATTTTCTAATGGTGCTTGTTATGATAATTTATTACACTGTTGTACCATAGGTAGAAGCTGGTTCCTGTTTGTTAGCGACCTGTGATTAACTTTGTTTATAAGAGTGAGATAGCTAGCACTCCACTTTGGGCAAGACAAGGCAAGGAAAGTGTATTATTATTTTATTAGATAGCACCTTTCATACACTGTGGTCATTTACAGTGCTTTACGAATGAGAAAATGCAAATGCAATTCAAATAAAAATTTAAAAAGATGTAAGAGAGTAGACATTAAAAACATGATTAAAACAAAATATTTAAAAGAAGCAAACATTATATTAAAGTCAAATTTATTAAAACAGGATTACAGAATGTGCTATTACAGAAGAGAAGTGAGAGGAAACTGAGCTGAAAGCTTTGTTTTAAATTGAGCTGAACACTGCTCGAATAGGAGTATTTTCAGCCCTGATTTAACAGTGGCTAGAGTTGGGGGGTCTTCTAATGTCTTCTGTCAATTGGTTCCAATTAAAAGCAGCGTACTGGCTAAAAGCTATATAAATGTATATATTAATTGTTGGAGCTGACTCAATTAATATTGTTTCAGCTGTACATTAATTTAACCATGTTTCTTTTAAAAGCACAATATCAAGCCCTTGGACTGTAATAAAATCATTAGTCTAATAGGACTTGTTTGTGAGAGATCTGATATTAGGAAGAGTTAACTTGGTAACCTGTGCACTTTGCTTCAGAACCTGTGACTCAGATTTTACATACTGCAGATTGAAGAGATTCACATTATTTGATATTATTTCTGTTTCTGATAAGTACTGCAATTAAAGAGAAATTACTGGCACACAGGGTTTGAGCCAGATTACTTGAAGATCAGTTTCAGAAGCACAGTCTAGCAGTTAGCTAGCTGGCTATAGGTTATGGATATAACTTTAGTGCTGTAAGTTATCAGATATGATATGTCCATGATATACCTGTCATAAGATTAAAGCCTGTGTTCTTGAACATTCGTTGTAAAATGTAACCAGAACTCTAAAATTACCATTAGACAGCTTGATCTGCATTTTGGCGGTGTCAGTCACCACTGCCACTGGTGCTGGGTGGTTTACATTACAAGGGAGACAACACTGTAAGTCACTGTGTGATCTGACATGCCCACACACTTCTGAGCAGGCATCATTTATCTGCTATTAAATTCTATTAATTTATACATATATCTTGAATGTTTTGGTAAGCACTTATTCTGAGGCATGTCTTTACTATTAAACAAAATTGAAAACATTTGAAACCATGTTGACCATATTGAGATTAATTCTGCTGCTAATCATTCAGTAAACATGTGCTCGTAAACCATGATAGATCATAACTCACTGTGTTTGGATATGCTTCACATACATTCCATTCTCTGTACTAGAGCACTGGGACTAAACATATGTAGCCAAAGGGGTCTGTGTAATTTGTGTCTTGATTTAAATCTGTTAAAAGAAAATATAGGTGGAAAGACCAGAAACATGAATCTAAAGCTTTCTGGTTACCTAAGTGGACTATCAGAGTATAGACCTGCAAGGAAAAAAACTTGTCTATAACTTGTTTCCATTTATTACAACTCTATATTGCTGTTTTGTGCTCTGTATCTAATATTCTTTTTCTTTACATTTTTAGTTAGCATTTTTCCATTTCCTTAACTTTACCCTATTTTGGAACATCAAACAACATTACCCTGTTTAGGTCATCAAATGTTCCCTGTCTTCCATTATTTTCTGAAACATTTGAGGATTAAAAATCTTATTATAAATGATGTTTTATGTTATTAGTAACTTTATATTATTAGTAATCTAAAAGTAATGATGGGTGTCCTCTGCACAGCAGAGCCTGGTATATTCTGGTTCCTAAACAGAGAATGTAATTGAGGGACCAGAGTAGTGATGTGTGGTGTTCTGCAATTACAATGATCATGGGTATTTTATTATTTTGGAAAACTGGGCACATTTTGATAAAAACATTCAACATTAAAAGGAGCAAAGTAAGCTATTATTGTAAATAAACAATATTCATCTCATAAATCTCAAAGATCAATTGAATAAAGAAGCTAATAATGCCTGTGATATTTGATTTCATGTACCCCATTTTAACAATGATCTGCAGGATTCAGGAGTGGAGCTCCTCTCTGCTGGACTAAAGAGTTCTTACTGTATACTGGAGAAACTTGGGTAAACTACCTCTATATTGTAATTGGGGAAGAATATAGTGTAAAGCCATAACAAACTGTAAACATATAAAAATAGCATTGTTATAACATTAATTTCATTATTAATTTCACATGATTTTAGAATTCTACTGAATCTCTAATGCTGACCAACAATGGAATATAAAAACACAACAAATAAGTGTAATGTATGTTTTACAAACAACATCAAACCAATTCTGTTTGACTTTTAAAACTATGTATAAAGAGATGCAGATTTTAGTGAAATGTGGTGAATCAGGGCTTATAAAGCCAATATATCTTGTGTGCAGTCTTAATTTTGCTGACGATGAGTTCCACTATTTTAAACAAACCAATTCAAAAAGTATCTTATCTCTATATTAGTGGAGCATAATAACATTTATTTTAGTCTCAGTCAATTCAGAAATGCTTCATTCAGTATTTTGCAAGATTTTGTAAGATTTAAAATTAAACAGTATCATAAATTGGCCTCATACTTAGAGAGAAAAAGTAATGACTGGGTTTGCTTTTGTTTTCAACTGGAACACCTGAATAAATTATCAGATTATGAACATCCAGTGTACTTATTTCTGGATGTAACGACGAAGTAGCACACGGATAGTAATTTCACTCCATGCCAGTTCCCCTGATTTAAATGTACCACATGCTGTATTTACTCTGTGTTTACAGACTAGCTGGCTGCAATCTCACTGCAACATCCTGTGAAAAACTAGGATCAGTGCTACAATCCATGAACACCTGCCTGAAAGAGCTGGACCTCAGTAACAACAATCTGCAGGATTCAGGAGTGGAGCTGCTGTCTGCTGGACTGATGAGTTCTGCCTGTAAACTGGAGATTCTTAGGTGAACTTTCGGTGAATACATTACTAACTGAAAACAAGTTGATAAGGCACAATAAACTGTGAACATCAAAAACTTAAGCATCATTTAGGATTTCCTGTGTGTCTACAAATATATTTATACAAATGCGAAACCACACATTATCAGTGTTTAATATAAACAATATGACATTCTTCTTAGCTTATTCCATTCAGAAGTCTTTCTTTAAGCATACTGTTATATCTTATCAGTGTGTTATATAAACAATATGACGCACATCTTATTCCATTCAAAAGTCTTTCTTTAAGCATACTGTTATATCTGTTTCCAGACTGGCTTTCTGCAAGTTTAAGGGAATTCCTTGTGAAAAATTTGGATCAGCTCTGAAATCAGTAAACTCCTCCCTGAAAGATCTGGATCTCAGTAACAATGACATTGAGGATTCAGGAGTGGTGCTGCTCTCTGCTGGACTGAAGAGTTCTCATTGCAAACTGAAGAAACTCAGGTGAGCTTTCATTGAATTAAAAAGGTAAAGAAAGAAACAATTCACTGTCAGGTAAAATTCAACCTCTTTTAGAATTCTATTGTATCTCTCACACTAACCTTCTCAGTATTGAATGTGTAACTATTCCTAATGTTGTATCTAAAACTAATTAGAAACCTGTTTAACAGAGTGATATCCCCCATGCAATTCTTGTTGTTTTAAAAGTAAAAGTAAGTGAAAAAAGTAAGTGTATCAGGTTGCTAAAAAGCTAATATGCATTTTTTATACATTTTTTACAACAACCGCATTACTTACTTTTTTAGATTATACTATTGTTAAACACCAATTTTTACTCAAGGAACTGTACAGTAAAGTGTATTCATTTTGCCTTTTTTCATTATTCTAAAGGGTCAAGCAAGTCTGTTTTAAGTACTCCACTTAATATGTCTTAACTATCAATATAACTTACTAGTACAAAACATCTACGGACTATAAACTACTGGACCTGCTTACTTAACACCCATTTAAAGTGAAGTTGTAATGGAGGAATAAAAACATTTAGCAGTGTTGGGAATAAACTCTTCCTTAATCAAATAAAAAAAAAATTATTTTCTTTATATTTTGAGCTGAATTGCACACCATTTTAGAAGCATCAATTAGTTCCTGCTACTGAGTGCTACTTATGTCCACATTGCACAGTGGTGAAGGCAGAACAGCTCAAACACGGCAGGCGACCCTTCAGGATCCCATTCATGTATTCAGTAATGAACATTCATCACTGTATCCCAGATCCTGTCGGCTCTGAGGGTTCATGGCACAGAAAAGAAATTCCAAAAGAATTGGTTCTAATAATTCCTTCAGAAAACAGTTATTTTAATACATTCCAGTTAAATTGTAGACATTTTATTAAAAACAGCATTATTTCATTAGCACATTGTTGTAATATTACTGTAACAATGCATCAAATGATAATACATCAAAACATAGAGTATCAGCTTTACTGTAAAATTAGGCACAAAAAGTGCTTTTCTGGACAGCAAATGATCATCTTCACTGCAATTAAATTTTGTTTTTCAGTTTCCACTGTTTAAATATTGAAGAGGTAGCTGAGCTGCATTAATATCTGTGAACCAGGTTTACCCTTAATTATTGATAAAGTTAATCAACATTAGTCTATCTAGTTAATAATAGTTATCTGTCTAATAGCATCCTAGCTTAACTGGCATAATCTGCACATGAAATAAAGCACAGGATGTTCAAGTGAGTTCATGGACCTTTTGGTCATACATGTCTTTGTATAGCAGAATTGAATGTAGAAATATTTCATTTGTTAATATCATTTTACTTTGTAAGTCCCCAGTTACCATTGCCACAATAATGGTAATTTCAGTTAGCAGTGGCATTTAGAATTTAAGAAATTTGCATCTTCCTACACTGACTTTTGGAGCTTTTAATTCATGCTTGTTTTACTGTAGCATTGTAACATATTGTAACATTGTAGCATTTTGGGTTCCATCAAAGAATTCAAACAAGTTAAAGCTATACTCTTGGCTTTGATGGAAATTTTCAGGAACACAGAGAAGGGGAAATTGGCTGTATGGCAAGCACTCTGCCCTCACAACTAGCTGGCTAGGTTCCCATTTTGTTTACTGCTAGGCTCTATTAAGCTTTGCTACCATACATACAGCATTGCCCTTCAAAATGTGAGTGAATGCAAAAGGCCTTCAGAAGTGTTGGAGGTCAAAGAGTAGTCTTGAGGTTAAAACTCATACAGACAGAGCAAATAAAGAGCCTGCTTACACCTTACATTAGGTTTCATGTCCAGATCATATCTGGTTATACTTTGAATATGTAAATAACTCACTTTAGACAAAAATATCAGATAGAACCTTATAATTCCAAGGGAACAGTATATAGTCTTAGGGTACGTTGTGGAAGGCACATTTGGCGCATTATGAAATGAAAAATACAACAAAGGAGACCCCGAACTGATAAGCAGCTGAAATCCTGTTTCAAACAAGAACAGGAAAACATTTCACTTTCAAAACTACAGCGTGCCGCCTCAGTTCCAAAATACTTAGGGTGCTGTTAAAAGAAGAGGTGATGCAGCACAGTGGTAAACATGCCTCTGTCCCAAGTTGGTTGAAACGTGTTGCTGGCGTCAAATTCAAAATGGGCTTATTTTTCAGTTTCATCATTTGGTATGTTATCTTGGTACTATTTTCAATGACACATAAGGTGTAAATGATTTTCACATAATTGTAGTCTGTTTATTTATTTACATTTTGCACAGCATCCCAACTTTTTTGGAAACATGGTTGTACACCAGGGTTGTACAAGCTCCTCTCTGATTGTATCCTCTTACTCTCTTTCATACAGCTGGTGGATTCTTGTTACAATGAAGGATCTTGAGTGGAACTGGAGCTCCACTTTGCTGCTGCTTTTGTTAGTTTGCTGCTCGATGATTCACCCGTAGTTCTTCTTCACACACTATCCTGTGTAGTTTGTGAATTTTACAATTTGCAATTCCTGAGATTCAGCTAAACTGTGCAGTTCTAAAATTGTGATCTTTGGGTTACGCTTTGCTTCTTTTACCATGTTGCTCACATGGGGACATGGCAAACTTTTTATTACTACCTGATTGTGCTCAACAGTAATTCTAATTGAATACTAATTTGTTTAGAACCATTTCCTATCTGTGCTATCTGTGCACTTGAGTTGACAGCTCTTTGGATTTTATATATGTGTAACATCATAATTATACAGGAAATGATCTAAGACAATCATAGAGTTCATGGAGAGTAGGACCAATAAAATAAATATTTTTTCCCGAACATGCAACTTTCTTTAGTTTTATTTAAAATTCTTTAATCATTCATTTATTCAATTCAGTCATTTTGTCTCATTAGTTTTTTTAAAGATACAACTATTATGTACTGAACTGCAGCTTGCTTATAGCTGTATGTAAATGCCATCTGTCGCTCTTTTTCCTTTCTTTCTGCAGTTTGTCTGGGTGTATGGTTACAGATGAAGGCTGTTCTTCTCTGGCTTCAGCTCTGAAAGTAAACCCCTCCCACCTGAGAGAACTGGATATGACCTATAATAACCCAGGAGAGTTTGGAGTGAAGCTGCTCTCTGATCTACAGGAGGATCCATACTACACACTGGAGAAACTACAGTGAGTTACTGACATACTGTCTCTACACACAGACTGACTGTAAATATACATATTAAACACATTACTAACTGTAATTATACATATTGTATACATTACTGACTGTAATGTTTAGCTGTGGATGTGTTTGTCTTTATGGTGAGGCAGCGAAGTACTGTTATTCTGAAGTGTGGTTTTCCTTTAGTATTACTTTAATAAATATAAAATTGATTAATTGACAATAGGGGTAAATAAACTACATAATTTATACGTAATAACAACAGCATTTTTTATTATTATTATTATTATTATTATTCTTATTGAATACAAATTAGACATTTTCTTTGAAATCAAAGAAAATGTCATCTCAGAGTCATTTAACATATATAATATTTGCTGTTACCAGTGTCTCAGTGTTTCTTCTGCCTAATCTTATTTGTTTATTTGTGTAGCAAAGATGTGTAGGATGCATGTGTAAACATTACTAATCATGCTGAGACACTTTTTGTCCATTTTCCAAAAACTAAAATGTGTTAGGTTGTTCTGAGTGCTCTGTGTGTCATAAGCTGTCATATTTATGCATTGCTCTAGAAACTGTTAGCACATCGCTTGAGTGAAACAGTCATATCATCCTGAGAGATTTAATAATGTTATCATATTAATCAATATTCTCTCAGTCTCTGTGCTGAGACTGTAACATAAATTTAAAGCTGGTTTTAAAAGCTGGAGAAAAATCTGCACTCAAACCGGCCACTGTGAGCTGCTCAAACTTTAGTAAATAGAATGGAATATGCAATCAGCCACACTTCCAACATCTCCTCCACCTACTTTTTGTACAATCCTTCCACATTTTGTGCAGCACCAATGTATGTGCATGAGCGAAGGGAGACATCTGCATGTTTAGGCATGTTGACCATAACACGTGGACAAATGTTATAGTGTGTGAAATGTTTCAAATGTGTGAAACTGGCACAAGATGTGTGCATATATACATGTGTGTATATATGTACGTGTGTGTGTGTAAATGTATGTGTGTGTTTTTGTTCTTCAGTATGGATCATGGAGGCAAGATGAGGATGAAACTAGGACTGAAGAAATGTAAGAAATGTAACATAGGCATGCACACACACACACACACACACACACACACACACACACACACACACACTCCCCTCTCTGTGTTTGCATGTCCTCTAATCTGTGTGTGTGTGTGTGTGTGTGTGTGTGTGTGTGTGTGTGTGTCTGTGTGTGTGTGTGTGTGTGTGTGTGTGTGCACAGATGCTGTTGATCTCACTCTGGATCCAAACACAGTGAACAGTCGTCTCTCTCTGTCTGAGAGGAACAGAAAGGTGCAGTATGTGAGAGAAGATCAGTCGTATCCAGATCATCCAGACAGATTTAATGGCTGTCCTCAGGTTCTGAGTGTGGAGCGTCTGACTGGACGCTGTTACTGGGAGGTTCAGTGGAATAAAGGAGCTGATATATCAGTATCATACAGAGGAATCAGGAGGAAAGGAGGCAGTGAGGACTGTGGGTTTGGATACAATAATCAGTCCTGGAGTCTGAACTGCCCTTATTACAGTTACTCTGTCTGTAACAATCAGTCCTGCTCTGGTGACTATGTCTGTAATTACCAGTTCTCTCTCAGACACAATAAGAAGAACACTACAATACCTATCTCCGTATCCACTTCCCGGGTCCACAGAGTAGGAGTGTATCTGGACTGGGGGTCCGGCGTCCTGTCCTTCTACGCCATCTCACCTAAAACACACACACTGACCCCCCTACACACACTCACCACCACATTCACTGAACCGCTCTACGCTGGATTTAGTGTTAGGGAGGACTCAGTGTGTCTGTGTGAATTAGAATAACCTGCACACAGGGTTTGTGTCAGACCATAGGAGTGAAAAATATCTGTTTTTGAAAAATGCTGTTTGCTGTTTATCATATAACACTAAAAATTAGAAATTATCTAGTAAAATTATTGAAAAAAAAGTAAACATGAGTCTAAAAATAAACTGTTTTCTCTAAAACGTGTGTCCTGTTCTATGTCTTTAAAGAGTGTTCAGTACTGTAGTACTGAGGAGTGATACTGATCTGAACAGCCAGCTGAACTGTTATCAGGTTTTTCTCTTTGTCCTCTGTGATTGATGACGGGGCAGGACTCTTCTGTTCTGACAGCAAGTTGAGATTCAACCACCAGGAGAGTCCTACATGCATCTTGAAGGACAGTGGGTGGAGCTGAGCTGTACTTGAAACTCAAAGGACCTAACACTCGAACCTCTCTCCAGTAAGCTAAAGCTACCATGGGAACAGCTTTCCAATAAGCTAAGGTAAGCTAACCCAGTCTACTAGAACTACCATTTAGATTGCTCTCCAATCTGCTAAAACTACTGTTCAAACCAATCTCCAGTAAGATAATGTAGGCTAACCCAGTCTGCTAAAGCTACTGTTTAAACCGCTCTTCAGTAAGCTAAAGTAAGCTAACCCAGTCTGCTAAAGTTAGACTTGGAATTGCTCTCCAGTAAGAAGCCTTGGTAAGGTCTCTGCTAAAAAGAGGAGCAAGGATCCTTCCATACTAAATACTTTTAGACCCATTTCAAACCAGCATTTTTTAAGTAAAGTCTTAGAGAAAAAAATGTTTTCAAACAATTAAATGTGTATCTAATATCAAACAAGTTATATGAGATGTTTTAGTCAGGTTTTTGTTCTAACCATAGTACAGAGACAGCATTGGTTCATGTTATGAATGACCTCAGGCCCAGTGCTGATCAGCACAAAATCCTTCTATTCTGGTTTTATTAGATTTTAGTGCAGCTTTTGATACATAATGTTGATATATAATATGAATTTTCATAGCTATGCTGACAACATTCAGTTATACATATATCTATTACTTCTCAAGGTCAAGACTCTGTAGACAGACTGACCAGCTGTGTGTCAGATATTTCTCAGTGGATGTCACAAACCTTTTTACAATCAAATCATGATAAAACAGAAATACTGACCGTTGGTACAGAATCTCAGAGAAAAATGATTTATGAGAAACTCGGTTCTTTAGCTTCATAAACCAAACCGGAAGTAGAAACCTGGCTGTGATCTTAGACTCTGAGCTCTGTATATTCTACATCTAAACACGGTAACTAAAGCAGCTTTTTATCATTTCAGAAAATCACTAAAGTTCAGCCTTTTCTCTCTCAGAGCGACACAGAGAAACTTGTTCATGCATTTGTTACAAGCAGACGTTTTACTGTAGTGCTTTTCTTATGCTAACCATACACTAGAAGACTTTGAGAAGAATTTGTGAAGACTTTCACCCTCTCACATGTCACAATTTTTAGTCTTTGCTATAATTTTGCAAAGACAGGGGATCTTGCAGGGTCACTACTGGCAAGACTGCAGCTAGTCTTTTGAGATTATTTCCTATCATGCACCTGGTGGAAATTTACAAGCAGATAAACACTTTGCTTCCACTCTTCCACTGTATATTCTGGCAGATCTTCACCCAGTGTTTTTAATTAACCTGTAAAATGTGCCAATACTTTATTTACCATAGAGATTTACACATCAGCAAAACATGCAGTGATTCAGCATTGTTGATCAGGTGGTATGAACTAAATCATAAAAAACAAACAAATAAAATAAGAAACCAGTGATTCTTCAATAATGCCATTCTTAAAGTCCTCTGCACCTTTCATTACATCACTGTTACACTCAGTGAACTTGAAATATTAACAGCCAGTTTACATTAAGTTAATATGATTGTTGTTTTAAAGGTGAACAGATTTGCCTTTTTTACAGAGATTTCAGGCTCTCACACATGCATTTTCTCCCTTGCTCTCTCTATTGCATGGCTCGTTCTCTCGCTCGTTCACTCTCACGTGCACCCCAGGCACATCACTATTTGCATGAGCCAAGACTAAAACTTACGATAATATTAAACACGGTTGATTTTGTCACAGCGTCAAGACATAACAAGGCTGACTTAAGACAGCCATCCTGACCACCTCACACTAAACGATCGAGATGACGTGAGCATGACGCAACTCTAGCAAGGCTCTGAAACTACAAATTTGTCTGCGACAGAGAAATCGCTTGAAAAGTCGTTTGGTGTAAGGCTGACATTATTAGATTTCCAAAGAAAACAATACATGCCTTACAACACAGCAGCAGCATCCTAACAAAAAACAACACAGAGAGATCAGATCACTCCCATTTTAATATGGTAAGTGGAGAAAGGAGTGAAAGTGAAAGAGCCAATCATGACGCTTTCTGAAACTTCCTTGGCCAACAGGGAGGAAACGGCATTAGACTAGGAATGAGTGGAGAGGAGGAGGTGGCACGAGAGAGAGGAGGCCCAAAGAAGGCAAGGCTGTCCCGTAAGGACATGGAATGGTCACGGTGGAGAGAGAGATCAGCAGCGAGAGTGGGGATGTTGACCGGAGTGGAAAGATGTCTGAATATTCATCTACCCCCAACCTTTTGAGGGCAAAGGGGGCAGCTGGAGTGAGAATGAGCTTGGCTGCAGTTTCCATGAAGAGGCAAAGCACCCACCCAAGTAAACACAGGAACCAAAAGTGGTGAGGACAGGACTGGGTGCAGCTACAGGAATAGGGGGTGCAGCAGATGACAGGGTGAGGGAGGAGAATGAGAGAACAGGAGGAGGCAAGGTTGAGTGTGCAACCACAAAGTTCAGACTGCCTGAGTGTAGGACTAGGATGGCCAGCAGAGGGCAGCCCAAGGCCAGAAGAAGCTTCAGAGGAATAATGTCATCACGTGGCAGGGCTGTGGGAGCAGCGAAATCATCAGGCATTGCTAGATTAGCGGAAGGGAGGCATTGTTTACTCCTGAGAGACTGAAGATAGAGGGAGAAAAGCTGAGCTCTGAGGGCCGAACGGAAATGTCTTTCTTCCAGAAATTTCTGCAGCTTGGCAACAGTTCAGTCAGACATGGAAGGGGGCTGGGACTTGGAGGAGGACAAGCTCAGAGGCACCAAAATCTCAGGAGCTGTTGGAGCTCTCCCAATAGTGCAGTGGGATGCCACAATAGTAACTAAAATCAAGTAATAGAATAATTAAAATTAACTAATATAGCAACTAAGATTAACTAATATGATGAATAAAATTTACCTTTGTAGTGCCTGAGGTTAACTAATGTAGTTACAAAGATTCACTAATAAATAACATTAACTAATATAGTAACTAAGATTAATAATATTACAAGATTACTATAATAACTGAACTAATATATTAACTAATATAATGTTATTCTATTCATTTCTCTTACTATATTAATATCTCTTAATAGATGAACGCTCTCTTTTAGCAATGATACATCCCTATGAAGACACCAACTGCAGAGTGAAGCTGCAAGGTTCTGCAGTATTTCTCTGCTAATATCACTCCAGGACAAAGATGTTTGCATCATTGAGAAGAGGAGGATGCCCTGAAGAAGAACTGATAACTGATGCTGTGTATCTATGGTACAAGTGTGGCAAACTTCTATCAACCAATTCGTCACTGCATTAGATGGTAATGAAGCTCTGCGAGTTTATGAAAAAGCTGGCATCGAGGTTGTGGAGAAAAACCTGAATAAAGGAAATGATGAGTTCATCTTTATGTCACATATCAGTGAGAGCCCGAGCCTCAGGCTCTGTATCACCTTTAGTAACCAAGTCTTCATTCTTTGCTTTATACGCTCCCACTGTAGCACTTAATGAGATATCCTGTAAGGCTGATCAGTGTCTGTGCTGACTGTCCAGCCTTTACTAAAGATCTAAATTGAGAGAATCTTGTACTGAATGGTAAAACTCAGTTGTTTTTGCTTTATGTATAATTATTGTATTTGTTGGAGTGCATAATCTAAGTGTTGTAAAATCTAAAGGGCTGCTCAGCTCATCCTCTGCATATCTCTGATTAAAGCATCGTAAAAGACTGCTGTTGTCTTGCGAGTCTGTGAATATGAGTAGTTTTTGATCTGCTAACAGCAGGTGCATTACAGAATAGCGAAACTGATCAGGGTTTTTATAAGTGGTCTCAACCAGGCGAATCAACAACCTGAC
>NW_023495186.1:0-1512 GCF_904425465.1 Colossoma macropomum | reverse complement strand
CCAAACCAAGGGTTCTCATAGATTTGTATATACTGGCTGAAGCTGGAAGCCAATACAGGTCTTGTAAAGTAATTCAGTAGAATGTATAACCAAAGACATGCAGACTTCTTATTTGCTGCTCTAAGCCGTGCCTAGTCACACAGTATGAACTTCTTTTCACTGTATCCATAGGTTAGTTTTGAAATTAAGGTTTGGTTAAAAAGCTTTGAACTCCTAGCAAGGCAGCATGGTCTCCCATCCAGGTAAAGACCAGGCCCAGCCTTGCTTAGCTTCATAGGTCAATTAAGCCTAAGAGACCTCAGCACCAAGAATCACTGCTGAGCTTGGCATCCAGTATTGGCCATTTAAAGTATCCCAGCACTCTATTAGGACTCAATGGAGGCTGACTTTTTTAAAGTTCTTCATTTTGAATCTAATTATTTTTATTTAATAATAAAGGTTAGGTTCAAAACCTGATTGCAACTTCAAAAGTCAGTTAGTTTTCAGTACAATCCCTGACCACATGACCCCCCCATTCTGGACTCCGCCTCGAGAAGGTAATTAGGCTTATGGAGATGAGAAGCTAATTGAGTACTTGTGATGTGTGAGAAAGTGACGCATAAAGATGACGCTGACTTAGATATTACGCCAGATTTGAATTGATTACTTTCCCATGCGGACAAGTTCGACATCTTACGGTAATGACACTTGAGACAAACCAAGGGTTCTCATTAGATTTGTATATACTGGCTGAAGCTGGAAGCCAATACAGGTTTTGTAAAGTAATTCAGTAGAATGTAAACCATAAGATCATGCAGCACTGCTTATTGCTGTCTTAAGCCTTGTGCCTAGTCACACAGTATGAACTTCTTGTCACGTATCGATAGTGGAGTTTGGAAATTAGAGCGTGGTTAAAAAGCTTTGAACTCTGAGCAAGGCAGCATGGTCTCCCAGCCAGAAAAGACCAGGCCCAGCCTTGCATTAGCTTCATAGGTCAAGTAAGCCTAAGATACTCAGCACCAAGGAATCCTGGCTGAGCTTGGCATCCAGTATTGGCCATTTAAAGTATCTCAGCACTCTATTAGGACTCATGGAGGCTGACTTTTTTAAAGTTCTTCATTTTGAATCTAATTATTTTTATTTAATGATAAAGGTTAGGTTCAAAACCTGATTGCAACTTCAAAAGTCAGTTTAGTTTTCAGTACAATCCCTGACCACATGATCTAGTTACTGACATGAGACAAACCAAGGGTTCTTCATAGATTTGTATATACTGGCTGAAGCTGGAAGCCAAATACAGGTCTTGTAAAGTAATTCAGTAGAATGTATAACAAAGACATGCAGACTTCCTATTTGCTGTCTTAAGCTTGTGCCTAGTCACACAGTATGAACTTCTTTTCACTGTATCGATAGTGGAGTTTTGAATTAAGGTTGGTTAAAAAGCTTTGAACTCCTAGCAAGGCATGCATGGTCTCCCATCCAGGGAAAGACCAGGCCCAGCCTTGCGTAGAGCTTCTAGGCAATTAAGCCTAA
>NW_023495184.1:0-4471 GCF_904425465.1 Colossoma macropomum | reverse complement strand
ATTATACGTTATAGCCATGTTTATTATGCATTATGAATTGTTAACATAATACATTATAAGTACTGATCATAACAAATTATAAGAGCTCATAAGTCGTATTAGTCCACTCTAAGTAAAGTGAAGCGTACTGTACTAAAGCCTCCTCCAGTGTTCAGAGTGAGGCTTCAAGTTGAAGTATTTACTGAAGGATTTACTGAAACACTAAAACATTCACAGTAAAGCACATTACAGGCTTCAAATGTCAGAGTTTAAACTAGTGCTGCCATCAGTGTTTTACCCAATGTGGGAAAGGTAATGTTCACCACCGTTAGCTTGGTATTTGTCTTTACACTCTCCAAGCTGGGACTGACTTCTTTGGCACTGACATTATAACATGTTATTAACACTATTTATAATGCATTATATTAACAATTCATAATGTATAATAAACATGGCTATAAAGTGTAATTCAGTGTAATTCTTTTTTATAAAAATTTATAACCATGTTTATAATGCCTTATGAATACATTATAACATGTTATAAATGTGTTTATAGATGCTTACAAAGGTGACATTCATAGAAAGTGTTACCCAAAATCTTCTAACACTAATGATTATGACAACACTTTCTATGAATATCACCTTTGTAAGCATCTATACACACATTCATAACATGTTATAATGCATTCATAAGGCATTATAAACATGGCTATAAATATTTTTAAAAATGCATTACACATTATGGCCATGCTTATTATGCATTATGAATTCTTAACATAATATATTATAAGTACTGATCATAACAAATTATAAGAGCTCATAAGTCGTATTTGTCCGCTCTAAGTAAAGTGAAGCGTACTGTACTAAAGCCTCCTCCAGTGTTAAGAGTGAGGATACAAGTTGAAGTATTTACTGAAGGATTTACTGAAACACTAAAACATTCACAGTAAAGCACATTACAGGCTTCAAATGTCAGAGTTTAAACTAGAGCTGCCATCAGTGTTTTACCCAATGTGGGAAAGGTAATGTTCACCACCGTTAGCTTGGTATTTGTCTTTACTTTATGCTCTCCAAGCTGGGACTGACTTCATTGGCACTGACAATATAATATGTTATCGGCACTACTTATATTGCATTATATTAACAATGCATAATGTATAATAAACATGGCTATAAAGTGTAATTCATTTTTATAAATGTTTATAATCATGTTTATAATGCCATATGAATGCATTATAACATGTTATAAATGTGTTTTTAGATGCTTACAAATGTGACATTCATAGAAAGTGTTACCATGATTATACATGTTCATGAGAACAAATTAATACAATGAAGAAAGTTAAAGAAAAATACATTCCAATAAATGGGGAATGATCAAAGACTAAGATGAAACAACACTGAACCATTAAGACATGATTAAACAGATGATCAACCATATAATTTACTATTAATGTGGTTGTTAACGATTATCATAAAAATAAAGGTTGATCAGAAACCAAGGCCAAAATGTTATCTTTAAATTAGAAGCTGCTCATCTCAGCTCATCTGATCATGGAGACACCTGTGGAGGGGTGTTGGTTTGGGTGAGTTGAGTGAGTGGTCTGTGAAACACGGTGGTAGTAGTATCATAGTTTGCTGCATCAGGGCCTCGACGGCTTGCCATCACTATTATACCAGCAAATTCTAAAGGAAAATTTCAGGACAGCTGACTGTGAGCTGAAACTCAAATTGAGGGTCTTACACCAAGCCGATGTGCAGGACTAATCAACAGTTACCAGAAACAGTAGATATGCAGTTATTGCTGCTCAGGGGGGCCACACCAGATACTGAAAACAAAGATTCATATAATTTTGCCACTCACAGATACACTATATTGCCAAAAGTAACTTGACTGGCCTGCACAGAGTCCTGACCTCAACCCAATAGAACACCTTTGGGACAAATTAGAGCAGAGACTGTGAGCCAGGCCTTCTTGTTCAACATCAGTGTCTGACCTCACAAATTCTGGAAGAATGCTTCCGGAAGAATGGTCAAAAATTCCCATAAACACAGTCCTAAACCTTGTGGAAAGCCTTCCCAGAAGATTTGAATGTTATAGCTGCAAAGGGTGGGCCGACATCAGTAACGCTTTCTATGTATGTCACCTTAGTAAGCATCTATGAACACATTCAAAACATGTTATAATGTATTCATAAGCCATTATAAACATGGCTATAAAAATGTATAAGAATGCATTACACGTTATAACCATGCTTATTATGCATTATGAGTTGTTAGTATAATACATTATAAGTACTGTTCATAACAAATTATAAGAGCTCATAAGTCGTATGTGTCTGCTCTAAATAAAGTAAGAAAACTGTACTAAAGCCTCCTCCAGGGTTACGAGTGAGGGGTAACACTTTCTATGAATGTCACGTTTGTAAGCATCTATAAACACATTTATAACATGTTATAATGCCTTCATATGGCATTATAAACATGATTATAAACACATTAAAATGAAATTCACTGGATTGCACTTTATAGCCGTGTTTATTATACATTATGAATTGTTAATATAATGCATTGTAAGTAGTGTTGATAACATGTTATACTGTCAGTCCCAGCTTGGAGAGCGTAAAGACAAATACCAAGCTAACGGTGGTGAACATTACCTTTCCCGCATTGGCTAAAACACTGGTGGCAGCTCTAGTTTAAGCTCTGACATTTGAAGCCTGTAATGAGCTTTACTGTGAATGTTTTCGTGTTTCAGTAAATCCTTCAGTAAATATTTCAACTTGAAGCCTCACTCTGAACACTGGAGGAGGCTTTAGTACAGTACGCTTCACTTTACTTAGAGCGGACTACTACAACTTATGAGCTCTTATAATTTGTTATGATCAGTACTTATAATGTATTATGTTAACAATTCATAATGCATAATAAACATGGCTATAACGTGTAATGCATTTCTATAAATATTTATAGCCATGTTTATAATGTCTTATGAATGTATTATAACGTTATGAATGTGTTTATAGATGCTTACAAAGGTAACATTCATAGAAAGTGTTACCTAGTGAGGTTTCAAGTTGAAGTATTGGTAACACTTTCTATGAATGTCACCTTTGTAAGCATCTATAAACACATTCATAACATGTTATAATGCACCGTTAGCTTGGCACTAACTTAACACTGCATATCCAATAAAATGCTAGCAGAAATTAGCATTACTGTAGTGTAGTGTAGTGTAGTGTTACAGAGTGAAGGGTTCTAGTGCTTGACGTTAGAATAGCACTCTACTATCTTGGCTCTCACTCTCCAGGCCTTCTCTCCATGGTGACTTCATGCTCAGTGTGATGTCAGAGGGGTTTAGGGCAGATGCTCGTGGGTACTTGGTTTGCTGTCATGTAGTGTAACATTTAGAGTGAGAGCTCTGGGTAAGAAAGGCACATTGTAGCAGTAATTCTAGGCTGGACAGCCTGTTTGGAGCATCTGAATATTCAGGACTGAAGCCCAGAAGATGCAGCCCTAACAGCACCAGCAGTGAAAAATAAAATACTGGAAATCTCAGGGTGTAAATAAACTTTGTATTTGTCTTTACTTTACGCTCTCCAAGCTGGGACTGACTTCTTTGGCACTGACAGTACAACATGTTATTAATACTATTTATAATGCATTATATTAACAATTCATAATGTATAATAAACATGGCTATATTGTGTAATTGTCGGTGTATTTCATTTTTATAAATATTTATAACCATGTTTATAACACAGTATGAATGCATTATAACAAGTTATGAATGTGTTTATAGATGCTTACAAAGGTGACATTCAAAGAAAGTGTTACCGAAGTATTTACTGAAGGATTTACTGAAACACTAAAACATACAATATAAAGCACATTACAGGCTTCAAATGTCAGAGTTTAAACTAGTGCTGCCATCAGTGTTTTACCCAATGTGGGAAAGTTAATGTACACCACCGTTAGCCTGGCACCAATTTAACACTACATATCCAATAGAATGCTAGCAGAAATTAACATTACTGTACTGTAGTGCAGTGTAGTGTTACAGAGTGAAGGGTTCTAGTGCTTGACATTAGAACCAGTGAGGGAACAAATTACAATGACACCACTCGACTATCTCGCCTGTCCCTGTCCAGGCCTTCACTCTACAGTAACTTCATGCTCAGTGTGATGTCAGAGGGGGTTCAGGGCAGGGGCTGATGGGTACTTGGTTTGCTGTGATGTAATATAGTGTTTAAAGTGAGAGCTCTGGGTAAGAAAAGCACATTGTAGCAGTAATTCTAGGCTGGACAGCCTGTTTGGAGCATCTGAATATTCAGGACTGAGGCCCCTAAGATGCAGCGCTAACAGCACCAGCGCTAAGAAATGAAATACTGGAAATCTCTAAACTCTGTATTCATCTTTACGCCCTCCAAGCTGGTACTGACTTCTCTGGCGCTGACAGTATAATATGTTATTAACACTATTTATAATGCAT